>NW_019942864.1:187679-191024 GCF_002910315.2 Salvelinus sp. IW2-2015 | reverse complement strand
GTCAAAACTGTTCGCTGCTTCTGGACCCCATGGTGGAACAAACTCCCTCACGACCGCAGGTCAGCGGAGTCATCACCACCTTCCGGAGACACCTGCAAACCCCCACTCTTTAAGGAATACCTGGATAGGATAAAGTAAATCCTTCTAACCCCCCTTAAAAGAGTTAGATGCACTATTGTAAAGTGGTTGTTCCACTGATATCATAAGGTGAATGCACCAATTTGTAAGTCGCTCTGGATAAGAGCGTCTGCTAATGACTTAAATGTAAATGTAATGTATGTAAATGAAAAATGGCAGTACTACTAGGTTACTTAGTCTACTTAAAAAAAAAATGATTGAACCTTTATTTAACTAGGCAAGTCAGTTAAGAACAAATTCTTATTTACAATGACGACCTACCCCGGCCAAACCCAGACYACGCTGGGCCAATTGTGCACCGCCCTATGGGACTCCCAATCACAGACGGATGTGATACAGCGTGGATTCGAACAAGGGACTGTAGTGACACCTCTTGCACAGAGATGCAGTGCCTTAGACCGCACCACTCGGGAGCTTAAGGTCTGGCTCTCCCATAGACACCAATGCGATAGCAGCTGGGTCTGGTCTACCTAGATCATTGACTCACATTGAAACAGAAAAATTGAGGGAGTGGGATGTCTCGCTTCCTCTTCTGTCTCTGCTCTAACCACAACTGTCTCTGGTCCTGTCTGTCTGTTGCACCATAGTTGAGTCAGAGTCATGCTGCTCCAATCAGACCCTACAGGCCTTATTAACCTATTAATGCTGCTGCGTGTTAGTCACAGTGTCCTTTATAGGCCACAATCAACAGTGGTGCCTTCCATTCATCCCTCTGTGCCTGAGGCTGTTGCTATCTCTAACAGCCATATACCAGGAGGGAAAAGAGAGAAACAGTTAGGCCACAAACACCAAGGAAACCATTGTTGTCATGGTGAAAATAACACAAACTATGTAGATGGTGGTCAGCGGAGATAATGAATGACMTGGGGATAGCATGCAATATAACAGCTGTCAATAATAGCACCCACACATTTAATGGGTGACATAAGAGGCATTTGTTATGATTCATGACATGCTGGATAGTCACATCAGTAATTAATTGGCCTGTAATTATAATGTGTAAAAGGATTGTGTGTGTGTGTAACTGGTCCTGATACAACCCAGCCCATGGGCCATGTGAGTGATAGACCTGTCTGCACATGCCCATTAAGCCGCAGTGAGGCAGTAGGCTGATTCATATGCAGGGCTAGGTTGGTTCGTTCACAGGTGAATAACACATCCATCAAAGGGCAGCAGCAGATGATCCTCTGTTCTGGGCCAGTCCAAGGAGAAGAGGAGTCATGACAGGACCTCTCAGCTCAGCTCTCATGAATAACACACAAACAGAGAACATCCGTAAACAGTTTAGAAGTTAGCCGTTTGTTTCAATTCTTTCCAAACGGGTGGGTGGGATGTAGGGATGAGGGGATTGGAGGGGTGAGAAGGTGAAAGAGTGAACCAGAGCAGTTGATATTCCCTCTGTAGGGGCCCAATAGGGCAGAGTGACGTCATCAGCTTTCCTCTACCTCCCCTGTTCCTATGGGACGTTCTGCTGGACAAACAAACCCACCCTCTGGGCCTCTTGTCTAATGGGAACCAGACCTGCCCAGGCACTGAACCCTCTCTTTCCCTCCCTCCCTCCGTCTCTCTTTCTTTCTCTCTTTCTTTCTCTCTTTCTTTCTCTCTCTTTCTCTCCCTTTCTCCTTCCTTCCTCCTTTCTCTCTCTCTCCATCTCTCTCTCTTTCTCCCTCTCTCACTACACTCCCACACTCCACAAGCAACTACAGCTGAGGGATGCACTTCAATTATCCCAAACAGACCTGAAACTATTTCCTCTCTCTCTCCCTCCTTCTTTCCCACATGCAATGAGTCATGACGTTCCACCTTTCCTCCGCTCTGGCTGACCTCTGTGACCTTGGAGCCACCAGACGCCCCCAACCTTTGCTTATCTCTCGCTCCCAATCTCCCCCTTGACCCTGCTCCTCCTCACAGTTACATGCTCTCTTCTTGCCCTCCTCCCTCTCCTCCCTCCTCCCTAACTCACTCACTCCCTCACCCCTTTTCTCTTGCTGATTATTTAATCCTGTAACACTTTAGTGTCACTCTGGCCCTTGGCAAGCTCTTCATCTTATGTGCTTTTTTTCCTTGACCTAGTTTTGAGGTAAGCTTTTCAGCTTGTGGATAATGCGCTCAGCGGTCTAAGGCACTGCATCTCAGTGCTAGTGGCGTCACTACAGACACCCTGGTTCGAATCCAGGCTGTATCCAACCGGCCGTGATTGGGAGTCCCGTAGTGGCGCAATTGGCCCAGCATCGTCCGGGTTTGGTCGGTAAGCCGTCATTACAAATAAGAATTTGTTCTTAACTGACTTGCCTAGTAATAAAGGTTCAATATAATATATATATATTATATATATATATATATATATAATATATAATATATATATATATCTATATATATATATATATATACACTGCTCAAAAAAATAACGGGAAACTTAACAACACAATGTAACTCCAAGTCATCACACTTCTGTGAATCCAACTGTCACTTAGGAAGCAACACTGATTGAACATAAATTTCACATGCTGTTGTGCAAATGGATAGACAAAAGGTGGAAATTATAGGCAATTAGCAAGAACCCAAAAAAGGAGTGATTCTGCAGGTGGGACCACAGACAACTTCTCAGTTCCTATGCTTCCTGGCTGATGTTTTGGGTCACAGTTGAATGGCTTGGCGGTGCTCTCACTCTAGTTGGTGGCAGAGACGGAGTCTACAACACACAAGTGGCTCAGGTAGTGCAGTTCATCCAGGATGGCACATCAATGCGAGCTGTGGCAAAAAGGTTTGCTGTGTGTGTCAGCGTAGTGTCCGAGCATGGAGGGCTACCAGGAACAGGCAGTACTCAGCGAGACGTGGAGGAAGGCCGTAGGCAGGGCCAGCAACCCAGCAGCAGGCCGCTACCTTCGCCTTTGGTGCAAGGAGGTGCACTGCCAGAGCCTGCCAAAATGCCCCAGCAGGCCCACAAATGTGCATGTGTCTGCTCAAACGGTCAGAAACAGACTCCATGAGGGTGGTATGAGGGCCCTGACGTCCACTAGGTGGGGTTGTGCTTACAGCCCAGCACCGTGCAGGACGTTTGCGCTTTGCCAGAGACACCAAGATTGGCAAATTCGGCCACTGGCGCCCTGTGCTCTTCACAGATGAAAGCAGGTTCACACTGAGCAACATGAGCACGTGACAGACGTGACAGAGTCTGGAACCGCCGTGGAGAAGTTCTGGCTGCCT
>NW_019942864.1:178309-184169 GCF_002910315.2 Salvelinus sp. IW2-2015 | reverse complement strand
ATTGACTGGAGAGGGATTGGCAGGGATTCAGACACACTGATCTTACTGTCCCTCCCTCCCTCCCTTTCCCTCCCTCCCTCCCTCCTCCTCCCTCCATCCATCCTCCCATCTCCTCCCTCCCTCCCTCCATCCATCCCTCCCTCCCTCCATCCTCCCTCCATCCTCCCATCCCTCATCCATCCCATTCCCCATCCCTCCATCCATCCATCATCCATCCATTCCCCTACCTCACATCTGGGACAGACCCACCAATGTCCCTGCAGGCAGAGTGCTCAGACTCCACAGCCTCCTCAGTGAATTCACCCCCACCCTCTCTGCCCCCCTCTTTCCCTGGCCTGCTCTGTCTGTTTTTCTCCTTTTCTGTGGAGCTGCTGTTGTGTGCTTTTCTGGCAGCGCTGCTGTCTTTGTGTCGTGAGTGCCGGAGTGGCCAGGCCCCAACACACCCCTCTGGAGCAACAGGTGGTGTTGTGCACCGTAGCGGAAAGCCAGACCTGGCGGTAACAGACATGTACAGACTCACTGGGGATGACTGTCCTGGGGACTGAGGGAAGGAGGGAATGCAGGTGTGTCTGTGAAAGTGGTATAAATGATAGGTGAGTGTATGTGTCAGTTTGACTTTGTTCTTGTGAGTGACTGTGCGTGCAAAGTGAACCTCAAAATCCTGATGCTTGTGCTCCCCAGTGCTGAATCGATCTGCCGTGAATGTCTGCTCGCAGTCTCACATACCAGCTGGATTGAAAACACACTGTGAGCATTGATCAAAATGTGCTTTCTCCACTACTCTCTCTCTCTCTCCCGCTCCATTCTCTCTCTCTTTCTTTTTCACTCTCTTATCCTTCTTTCTTAGAATAAAACTTATTGTGAGAAATGTAAAAGGAAAGGTTGTCTTGTAGGGCTTGACCTGATATAAAGTAACGTGCACTGAGTCTACAAAATATTAAGAACACTCCTTCCATTACATAGACTGACCAGTGAAAGCTATGATCCCTTATTGATTGGGGGGGGGTGCAAATCATTCCTAATGTTTGTGTGTGCTCAATTATTTAAATAGGCCTAACCATTGCAATGTAGTTGTTTGATACTTCACATCAAAAATCATAATAACCAATTACTTTGATAGCCTTTACAGACAGTGTTTATTTCTATCTAAGAGTTTGGTCGTGTAAATGTAATGTGACGAATGATCTATTCTACTCTAATCTAATGTGCACACTGGTGCGGGACCCACTGCTGCCACTTCAAAGGCACACAATGAAGTCAAACAGGGAGTCAGGTACTTTCCATTCCTTCTTCAGAATCACTTAGAAATTGGAATGGATTGGAATGATCTTTCTTTTCACAGGTCGAGCGTTTCTCTAAATGGGGAATGGTTTTCTTGCCAGAAGACAGAGGTTCTATCCAGAATGCAGTAAAAACACTCACATTGTCAAAGGTGTGTGTGTGTGTGTATATATGTGTCCAAGTGCACGTGCATATATGTCCGTGTGCGTGTGCACGTATGTGTGTGATCTTCCTAGTCCACAGTAGGGCCCCCTGAGAGAAAGAGCGTGATGACTGCCCCCACCACTCCTCTGTGTTGGCAGCACTCCAGGTGGGTCTGTTCCTGTTGCTGCTGCCTGAGGAGAAGCAGCTGTAGAGTTGAATCAGCTCAGCTACAGCCTTGCCTAGGCGTTTCCTTCATGTCATCAGAATACAGCAATAGCACCCTGGCAGCAATAAACCGCCATTCATTCATCAGGGACAGAAGTTTCCAGTCAGTTTGTCTCTCTGTCTCCATGTTTTTACGACATATTGACGTGGGTTTTCACAGAGAGATACAGTAGCCTACAGCATGTGTCTAACCAATCAGACTGATCTGTTCTCCATTCCTTTTGATATTTTGTGCTTCATTTACAACTTCTCTATGTCGAATCGTTCTTCTCTTTTCTTTCCTGTTTCAGTCCTTCCTCTTCAACATTGTTCCACTGTCACATTGCAGTCCAGTCTAGACCAGGTGTGAAAGTTCAGCTACTCGGACCTGGATCTAGAAATGCTTTTCACAGGGGGCCTTTTGGTTCCTTTTGGTTCCRGGTGGCACCTTCATTGTGGAGGACAGGCTCATAGTAATGGCTGGAATGGAAMAAATGGAACGGTATCAAACACATGGTCCATGTGTTTGATACCATTCCATTCACTCCATTCCAGACACTATGATCAGCRGTCCTCCCCTCACCAGCCTCCTGTGGTTTCAATGCAGTTAAAGCTCTAGTCTATAAGTACAGATGTGTGACCATGATGATGTGGCATGAGCAGTGAGCACTAATGAGAATCAACTGAGTTAGGGGCCTCCACACCCCCTCCTTCCCTCCGCCAGACCTCTCTCCACTCCTCCACTCCCCCTCCTTCCCTCCGCCAGACCTCTCTCCACTCCTCCACTCCACCCTGAATAAAATATTGAGTGTGGGATTACTTTCACAAAAGGAGGAACACGAACCCCTGACTTCCTGCCCAGTGATGAGGTCACCGGTCTCTAAGGGAGTGTCTGTGAAATGCATGCTCAATATCAGCCCAAGCGATGGATGGCAGGGAGGAGAGGAGAGAGGGAGGGTGTGGAGGAGAGAGAGGGGGGTTGAGAGAAGAAATATGTGGAAGAGGGAGGGGGTGGAGAGTGAGGCGGGGGGACAGAGAGTGAGGGAGTGGAGGAGAGAAATGGGCAGAGAGAGGTAGAGGACTAGAGTACTAGAGGTTGTGAGGTGGTAGTGGAGGGTGGCTGGGGAAAGAGCTGGTGGTGCTAGGGTAGGGGGAGGTAGGTTTATCGTCCAGCGATTGTCTCTAGCGTGCCGCGGGCACTTGGCCTAGCACAGCATGTACTCATGTTATGGAGAAGGCTTGGCTAGCTCTTAAAAAATTACTCCAAGGGGGTGGGGGTGTGAACGCTCCACAGCCAGGAAAATCTCACGAAATGGGGGAGCGAGTTCCAGAGTTGGCCGAGAAACCCTRTTCTTTTCATTTATCCCAGATGGCTCCATAACAGTAAATTGCTCTGTGAGTGGAGACTAGGGGAGTATTTGCTTTGTGATCAGTCTTATGACCTATGGYGAGAGATATGGATCAGTATACTCCAATACCCAGGATGCTCTACTTCTCCCTGGGGCCTGCTTCATTCGTATCTGACAATGTTGAACCTTTCACCAACCTAGYATATCTTCCTGACAACCCCCAAAATCCCCACAATAGCTCCTTTGGATAAAAGGAACTATGAGTATTACGTCAAATGTCCCTCCCTGTCCCATTTAACCCCTATGTAACCTGTTGTATCACAATCTGTTCTCAATCAGCTGGCTTCCCCGTCTCCCTGAAATGATGATAGAAGTGTGTGCTGCTGATTGGAGTGGGACCTGCTCTGTGTCTGCATGTGTCTCAGTGAAGGTCATGTGCTGTGTGTGAMCCATTAGCTACTCTGTTCCCTCTCCCCAGGCCCAGGGCAGCTGGCTGGCCCTGGGCTGCTGGGATGACTGATGAGGGGGGAGCACCTCGTGTACCCTGCCTGAGGCTGGGCCGGGCCGGCTGGGGGTGAGGATGGMATAAGGGTGTCTCTCTCTAACACACTCACACAAAGCCATTTTGTTTCTAGCCCAGGCCCAGATGGAACTGTTCTGTTGCCAAGGTTCCTGATCTCTACATCCTGCCTCCCAGTGAAAAGGTCCAGTCTTCAAACGACTAGCAGTAACAAAGACTCATACAGTAAACTGCATGGCGCTAGGTCACACACTCACACATTCCCACTGCCTATGTACACACTATCGCTCTGTCCCTTTCGAGGAGATGTACATACGGTGCTGCTGGTGTGGTGTGACGGTGCGAGTTGCCGTGCTGGTGGTTGGTGTAGCCTGACGGTTGCGCGTGCGTGGGGTGGGTGTGTTGAGCAGTATGTGTGAACCTACGGGGGCTGGGGCTTTTTGTACTACTGTGCTGCTTTGTGGGTTGTGAACCCTGCTGTGTTTGTACCTACGCGTGCTTGCCTGGGTGGTTGTACTACGGTGCTGCTGGGTGGTTGTACATACGGTGCTGCTGGTGGTTTGTACATATGTGCATGTGCTGCTGGGTGTTTGTACTACGGTGCTGCTGGTGGTTTACTACGGTGCTGGCTGGTGTTTGTACATACGGTGCTGCTGGGGGTTTTGTACATTATGGTGCTGCTTGGGTGGTTTGTACATACGGTGCTTGCGCTGGGTGGTTTGTACATACGGTGCTGCTGGGTTGGTTTGTACATACGGTGCTGCTGGGTGGTTTGTACATACGGTGCTGCTGGTGGTTTGTACATACGGTTGCTGTGGGTGGTTTGTACATCGGTGCTGCTGGTGGTTTGTACTACGGTGCTGCTGGGTGGTTTGTACATACTGGTGCTGCTGGTGGTTTGTACTACGGTGCTGCTGGGTGGTTTGTACATACGGTGCTGCCTGGGTGTTTGTAATAGGTGCTGCTGGGTGGTTGTTACATACTGTGCTGCTGGGTTGGTTTTTGTACATACTGGTGCTGCTGGGGGTGGTTTGTACATACGGTGCTGCTGGGTGGTTTTACAATAGGTGCTGCTGGGTGGTTTGGTACATATGTGCTGCTGGGTGGTTTGTACATTAGGTGCTGCTGGTGGTTTGTACATATGTGCTGCTGGGTGGTTTGTACATATGGTGCTGCTGGGGGGTTTGTACATACTGTGCTGCTGGTGGTTTGTACATACTGTGCTGCTGGGTGGTTTGTACATATGGTGCTGCTGGGTGGTTTTTACATATGGTGCTGCATGGTGGTTGAGAAAAGCATTATCTTGGCAACATGAAACACCACCTGTCAGAGTAAATGTTATACCCCCAACAAGTCCTAGAGATCAGATCAAAAGTCTGAGCTGAAATGCAATCTACATTATGTCCAGACCAGAAACAACATATATAATCCCAGTTTGCTCTATGATAGATACTCAACAATAGTGTATTATTAACGTACATGACAACCTTCTGTTTAGCAAGACCATGGCTGTATTGTGGTAGGATTTAGACAGCATTATTGGCCATTTCTCAGAGCTTACAGATGGAATAACACAGTAATCCTCTGTTTGTGAGTACTTTAAACATGGAGCTTGGCTGTCTTGCTGTGGTTTAATTTTAGTCTGTTTCTTTTGGGCGGGCTCCAGCGTATGCTGCAGATGGACACATTCTCACAGAACAGCTCCTCGGTCTGGAGGCTGGAGTTTGTTCCCGCTCTCTGCTCTCCGCCCTGCGCCCTCCGGCCTCCGGCCCGTCTCGTCTGGTTTGTGGCCCCGGCCATGCTCATGCCCTGGAGCGCTGGACCGCTGCACTACCAGGATGTTGTGTTGTCTAGTATCATTGTCTCCGAGCCCCAGTTGTATACCGTCTTATTTCTGTATCGTCCTCTTTTTCTCCACCTCAGTGTGCCTGAGACACACAGACGGATTTAGCCATTTTTCCAATGTGTGTATATGTGGGTGTGTGTGCACTGTATGCGTGCTTGCATGTGTGTGCATGTGTGTGCAGGTGTGCGGTGTGCGCGTGTGCGTGGTGGTGTGTGTGTGTGTGTGTGTGTGTGTGTGTGTGTGTGGTGTGTGTGTGTGTGTGGTTGTGTGTGTGTGTGTGGCGTGGCTCTGACCTATTTGTTTCCCATTGAGGTTAGTTACATACATGACCTCAGTTGTGATTGTCTGTGGTCTATGTGGTCGCCACTGTTGAGTTTTTTAAAAAAAATCCGTAAAGATACATGAGACTGTTGCTGTGAGAACCACCTTCCCTCTTCCCCATACCCACCACCACACCCCTTTCTCAAGTAGTAGAACAGCTTGCTGACAGAAAATAAGAAAACCATCATCATTCTC
>NW_019942864.1:154969-176627 GCF_002910315.2 Salvelinus sp. IW2-2015 | reverse complement strand
CCACCCTTATCTCCCTCCCTCTCTCCACCTCAGCCTCCTCCATCGCCCTCTCTCTCTCTCTGTCTTTTTAAAATTGCTCTAACATTCTCTGACCCACAAATGTATTGACTACACACACACACACCACACACACAACATTTTACTATCCTTATGGGGACCAAACAATTGATTCCCATTCATATCCTATTTTCCCTGACCTTAACCCTAGCTCTTAACTTTAACCCTACCCCAAAATCCTAAACCCTAACCCTAAAACTAACCTACAAAACCCTAAACCTAACCCCTAAGCCTAAAAAAGGTCCCCACAAGGATAGTAAAAACAAAACCACACACACACACACACACACACACACACACACACACACACACACACACACACACACCACACACACACACACACAACACACCACACAACACACACACACACACACCACACACACCACACACACATACCACACATTGAGACACACACACATTCTCCCTGCTCTTATTCCTCCTATGTCTCACCCCTGGGCAGTAACAGCATAATGCTTTCCAGATGCTATATATTCTCCACCCTTACCCAACTTTGGAAATGCCCCCCTCTCAAGGCGTTAATGGTGCCAGGAGGCCTCTGAGAGGGGAAGGGGTCAGCAGCCCTTTCATGCTCCCACTAGCTGCTAAACAGTTCCTTCCCTCCTTTCCTTTCACAAAGTAATCGTTGACCTGTCGTCTCTTTGCCCTGATCTGCAGGTTACATACAGTACATGGCTGTGACGGAGTTGAAAGACATTCTGACAGTATTTCAGTACACAGATAAGCTCTAAAGCATATGTTGAAAAGTCCACTGCTGTCCTTTCTCCAGATGGTTAGTGATGTCATATTGGGTTTCCAGCTGTCTGCAGCCATGGATGATGGGCTTAGGTTATTGGCTGTAACCATGGTGGGGTATCTGGTGTCGGTGGTCTGTTGTTCAGCGAGGTGCCTCGCTCCCTCTGTCTTCGTTCCTCTTACTGTATCGCCCAGTCTGAATGATGGACATCTATCCACTGTAGAAAATCAATGGCCAGTTCAGTTTAGTCTCAAAAGCTGGTTTGGTTTACTGCCCTCTCTCCCCACACCCTGCTAATGGGAGAGGATCATTAAACCAGTGTGATAAACCTCCATCTTAGATCTCTGTGTGTCAACAGGGATACATGCTGTAATCTGTTAGTGTGAATAGCTCCATCTTTAGCTCATTCTGCTCCTCAGTATGAAACCTCATAAGGGCCACAAGGGATCCAGCCCCAGTCCATTCTGCCCCAGAGCACCAGACCCTCCAGTCCCAGAGCCCCAGACCCTCCAGTCCCAGTCCCCCCAGCCCCAGCCCCAGCCCCTCCAGTTCAGAGCCCCAGTCCCCTCAGCCCCAGTCCCTCCAGCCCCAGAGACCCCAGTCCCCCCAGCCCCAGTCCCTCCAGCCCCAGAGACCCAGTCCCCCCAGCCCAGCCCTCCTGCCACAGAGGCCCCAGTCCCCAGCTCAGAGCCCAGTCCCCCCAGCCCCAGTCCCTCCTGCCACAGAGCCCCAGTCCCCGAGCTCCAGAGCCCCAGTCCCTCCAGTCCCCCAGCCCCAGTCCCTCCTGCCCCAGAGCCCGACCCTCCACGTCCGGCCCCAGTGCCCCCAGTCCCAGTGCTCCAGTCCCAGAGCCCCGTCCCTCAGTCCCAGAGCCCCAGTCCCCCAGACCAGTCCCTCCTGCCACAGAGCCCCAGTCCCCTCCTGCCACAGAGCCCCAGTCCCCCCAGACCAGTGCCTCCAGTCCAGAGCCCCAGTCCCTCCAGCCAGAGCCCCAGTCCCTCCAGCCCCAAAGCCCCAGTCCACCAGCCCCAGAGCCCCAGTCCCTACAGCCAGGCCCATGTCTATAATTCAATCCCCTCTTTAAACAAGGACGAGAATCTTCAATTCAGCCGCCAGACCCACTATAATGAGTGTTATTCATGTTGGTTGTGCTTGACAACCTCAGGGTGGTTGGAAGAGGAAATGAATATGAATGGTACAGAACTGAAATCAAGGATGGCTGTGGCACATACGCCACACACACACACACACACACACACACACACACACACAACACAACACACACACACACACATCACACACACCACACACACAACACACACACACACACACACACACCACACACACACACACACACACACACACACACACACACACACACCACACACACACACACACCACACACACACCAGCGCACGCATGCCAGTGCACACACACCCCACATATACACACATGGGAAAATGCAAATCCGTCTGTTGTCTCAGGCACACTGAGGTGGAGAAAAAGAGACGAACAGAATAAACGGTATAACAACTGGGGGGCACCGAGACATGATCTCTCTCTTTTCAGGATAAATAAACACCCTAATGCCAAAGGTTTTTTAGCTTCTGGTTAGCTGTGGTCTTTGATATGATAAGAGGCTGCCATCTAGTGGTTATAGAAACACAACTACAATGACTGAGGACATGACTCTGAACCAGGATAACCATTGTATTGTTCATCTACAGCAGTATACTGTACAATATGTACATTACCTGTGTGTGCGTGTCTGTGTGTGTGCTCARGCGCTCGTGCATGTGCGTGTACAAGTGTGTGTGCKAGGGTCGGAMTTGTYGGCTGCCARTAGGGGGCCTGGCCCGCCCGCCCTACCATACCTCCTTGCCCGTCCAAATAAAATATTGAAATATTGATAATTTATTTGACCGTGATGCATGTCGACAGAAAGACGCATCAATCTCAGATAACATTTCAGAGCGAGCGAAACAGCGCCCCTCTGTCTCCGTATGTGTAGACCATGTATCTGATGCTGTCTGGACAAAATGAGCATGGCATGTCATACATTTTCTGGCCAGACAGCCTCAGATACATGGGCTAGATGTAGTAATACAGAGGGGCGCTGTTTTGCTCGCTAGTTTCAGCAGAGAAGACGAGAGGACCCACTCTCGCCAAAATCTGTCCTGAATAAGCCCAAMGAGTTTCTATGGGTATATTATACAGAAAAACGGGACGCCTATAGAAATCAAATGCCCATCCAACTGATTCCTTCGGGCGCTGGCTCTGGTGTGTGCGTGCTTGTTTGTGCACCTGGGTGCTTGTGTGCCTGTGAGTGAAGTGTAGTGAATGTAAGCTTATATTATTTCACGCAACATGGCTGGAATTTCTCCTAGGAGCAGCATCATCAGATGATATTGAAAGGTCTCTTGACTGAAAATATTTACGCTTTATTATCCCCTAATGCATTACACAATCTGTTATAATTCCTCCACAATCTCCACAATCCCCCCCCCACACTAAAAAAACTCAACATAAACCACCCAGCACAGCCAGGTCCATACTTCCATAAAACGTAACACATCAGACTTCTGTGTTTAATTAAGCAGTGCCAAGCAACAGTTGCATGCTGGAGCTGCCATCATTCAGAACCCTCCCATTCAACCTTTCTACTAACCATTCCCAGATGACCACAGTATGATGTCAGGCAGTTTGACTCCTGTTAGAAGTTGCCTGGGCTTGATGGGGGTAATAAAGCCCAGGCTATTTTTGTTCTGGGCACAGCTGTACATATCACCCCCACGCACATAGTTACAGGGTCTATCTTTATTCAGTCACATGATAACATGATAAGAGCCAGTCAGCCAGCAGCTGCAGTTTATGATGGAGCGCTTCCTCTAACACACAGGAGGTGCTGGCTGGATCTGCTTGTTGTCAGTGAGGAGGAGAGGAGGGAGGAGAAAAGGGAGGAGGGCTAACTCCTACATGGGAGAGAGCAAATTCTTCATGCATGAGTGTTCATTTTCCCATGACTCAGCAGAGAGAGAGAGGTCCCTTTCCTGAAACCATGTGATTAATCTGAAGGCAATGGGGGGGGGGGTGTAATATCCTGTCCCTCAACAGCCATCACTACCCCCCCCAACCCCTCCTCATGTAAAGCTGGAGATCCAGGCCGTGATTCTATAGAACTGGTAGGAAAGAACAGATAGATAATAGAGAGTAAAGGACAAAGGAGGAGGGGGAGAGGACATAATAAGATAAGAGAGGGGAAGACTAAAAGCAAAGAGAAAAGGGGAAAGGGTGAATGAGCCTCTGATTCATCAAGCCAATGCTTACCTCYTGCTGATGTGCCAGACATTTATTCATATTCAGGGCCGGCTCCAGAATGAATCAGTTGGAAGGGAATTTGGTTTCTATAGGCCGGCCTGTTTATTTCACGGGACTTCCTGTGTGCACGCGCTTGCTAATTAGTGGGTGTTATCAGAGGCGATTTTAGCATGTAAATCTTGGTGGGGCAAACACTAAACAATACATTAATTGCACTATAACAGAGACAAACGGTGCCCACAAACTGTTAGGGCCTACATKAAGCTGTCCCAACAGCAGTCCAAACACCTTACCACCGCTACACRTGGCTATCAGRGGAGCCTTGTCTTGCAGRGAAACAGTTCATTCAGCCTCATTTACTGCATTTAAAAAAAACATAGCTGATATGGCTGACTTGCTTAAACAAATGTGGTTTCTAKTGARAATTGAGATGTACAAACTGTGGGGACGACAAGCGATAAGAGGCAATCCGTAATTTTGATTAAGACAATGAGCCAGCTAAGACAGACATAATGTTAGTCAAAATAATTGTTTAGCACCTTTGAAATGTACAGCGACAGAATTCAGAACATGGGTCATTCTTACAGTGCTCTCCCTGTACACCAAGTTAGAACCGTAAGATAAATAAAGGGGGCATATAAGCAGACAATGAAAGCTCTTTGTCACGTTCCTGACCTTATTTCCTTTGTTTTGTCTTTGTTTAGTTGGTCAGGACGTGAGCTGGGTGGGCATTCTATGTTATGTGTTTCTATGTTGGGTTCATGTTCAATTAGCCTGATATGGTTCTCAATCAGGGGCAGGTGTTTTACGTTTCCTCTGATTGAGAACCATATTAAGGTAGGCTGTTCTCACTGTTTGTTTGTGGGTGATTGTTCCTGTGTCAGTGTTTGTGCCACACGGGACTGTTTTCGTTCGTTTCGTTTATTTCATTCGTGTGTTCCTTCCTGTTCGTGCGTTCATGTTATATGTTCACAAGTTCAGGTCTGTTCACGTCGTTTATTGTTTTGTAGTTTGTTTAAGAGTTTTTCCGTCTTCGTTATTATTAATAAACAAATATGTATTCAACCCACGCTGCGTTTTGGTCCGATCCATACTCCTCTTCAGACGAGGAGGAAAACGACTGTTACACTCTTACAATATTCAATGATTACATTTCTCTAAAACAGGTTATAGGCTACAGTAGAACAGTCAGAACAGTAGGCGAAATTAAGAGGGGTAAATAGACCAAATTATTAGGGTGAGGCACATGGGCTACTAACAGCTTACCACACAACATACACATCGTATTACTTTCTTAGTTACAGTATACATATCTCCTTAGTATATGACATCATTTATGAAGCAGCATAAAATACATTTTTGTGCCTGGCTCACTTGAACAGGAAGGTGGCACGGCGGTCCTCCGATTTAACAGTTGTTTAGATCGCGGCACAAATCATGCTTCTTTGACAGCATGGCCAATGTTGAATGTTTTTCATTTTAAACTTGGAAAGAGCACCTTAATCCTAGATTTGGGACCACACAGCCACTGTCACCTATTCCTTCCAAACTTGATTGTGTAATGTTTATGTCCAATGGCCGATGAGCACCGATACGTTTTGTCTAAAATTTCTCTTCATTATTTCTCTTCATATGACAAGGATTAAAAGAAGGATTTGACAGTAGATTGTCGACTTGATTCATGATGATGACTGCTAGCTAAGATTGTGGAAGTATGATGTTGACATGATCAGTCCAATCAAAGCTACTGTACATATAACGATTTGACATCATTTTATCTGTGGCCAATGACCTTGAGCCTTCTTGGATGGGCACTTCTATGGCAGCAGCCGAAGGTACAGAATTTTCAATGTCTCCTCTGTCTCCTCAATGTATCCCTGGTGTATTTATACCTGTGTTCTCTGTTTGTCTGTTGCCAGTTCATCTTGTCATGTCAGGTCTTACCGGCGTGTTTTCCAGTCTTCCTTTTTCTCGATTCCTAGTTTTCCCGGTTCTGACCATTCTGCCTGCCCTGACCCCAAGCCTGCCTGCCGTCCTGTACCTCCCTGACTCTGACCTAATTACGAACCTCTGCCCTCTCAGACCCCGAGCCTGCATGCCGTCCTGTACCTGCCTGACTCTGACCTGATCATGAACCCCTGCCTGTCCTCAACCTGCTCTTTGCCTGCCCTTTGCCTGCCCCGTTTTTACAATAAATCATCTGAYAACTGGGCTAGTTCAGTCATGGCTAGTACGAACTAGCCATGACTGAACCAGCAGACTCAGACCAGCTCCAAAACGATGTCTCCCAGCAAGGCGCCACCATTGGATGACACGAGGCAGAATGCCATGACCAGTCGTTCAATACATTGCTGGAGCAATACCACAGATTCCCTACTAGGCAGCGGGCCACACCAGTAATCCCCAAGACTCTCAGCAACCCTGCCACCAGTGGCGTTTCTTCCCAGCCTACCCCAGTTTCCCGAGAACCCTGCTTACCTCCTCCGGAGTGCTACACTGGAGACTCTGGAACCTGCCGGGCCTTTCTCTCCCAGTGCTCCCTCATCTTTCAACTGCAGCCTTCTTCATTCCCCTTGGACCGGTCAAAGATAGCGTACCTCATAACGCTGATGTCCGGGAGGGCACTCGCCTGGACTAAGGCGATGTGGGAGCAGCAGTCCAGCGTCTGCCTCAGTCTGGAGGAGTTRGTGGCGGAAGTACGTAATGTGTTTGATTCTCCGTTGTCTGGGGGAGAGGCTGCTCGTGAGCTGCTCTAGCTACGTCAAGACTCCCGTAGTGTGGCAGACTACACAGGGATTTTCTCACGTTGTCGGCAGAGAGTGCCTGGAACCCGGAAGCATTGTTCGACATATTCCTTCACGGATTATCAGAGGTGATCGAAGATGAGCTCGTAGCCCGGGAGCTGCCCATGGACCTTGTCTCCCTCATAGCCTTGACCATCCGGATCGATGGGAGGCTACGAGAACGTAGGAGGGAGAGGGAATCTGAGCCCTGTCGCCCTCGCTCGCCCTCGATTCCCACCTCGCCTCCGAGGAATCCTGGAGACCCCCGAAGTTTACATGTTCAAGTAAACCTGATGTCACCCGAGTTCTCTCGGGAATCACAGAGGGCTGCCAACTCACTTCTATTTCACTATTTCCTATTTCCTACCTACATCCAAGAATGTGAAGCTTGGCGCGCTTTCACGTCTGTACAGCCCCGCTACTACACCCTCGTACCCCGAGACCATCCTCCCTACTTCCTGTCTAGCGGCTGCTATTGTCTGGAAAATCGAGAGTCAGGTCCGCAAGGCATAGAATTCCCAGCCGGACCTCAGGGGGGGCCCAGCTGACCAGCTGCCCGTGCTCCTGTTCTGGAATGGGAATATTCCCAAGACTCACCTATCATCCTGGCTCCCGTCGAACCTCGGATTTTGTCCGACAACGTTTTTGGTGGCCCACCATAGTTCCTGATGTCTCTGCATTTGTTGCTGCCTGTACTGTGTGTGCCCAGAACAAGACTCAGCGTCAAGCTCCGGCTGGCCTCCTTCAACCACTTCCTGTCCCTCACCGCCCCTGGTCCCATATATCCTTGGACTTACATCACGGGCCTCCCTCCGTCTGATGGCAACACCACCATCCTTACGGTGGTGGATCGGTTTTCCAAAGCAGCCCATTTTATTCCCCTTCCTAAGTTGCCATCGGCTAAGGAGACGGCCCAGCTCATGGTGCAGCACGTCTTCCGGATCCATGAACTGCCGGTCGACATGGTCTCCGATCGCAGTCCCCAGTTCTCGTCCCGYTTCTGGAAGTCGTTCTGCACCCTTATTGGGTTGTTGGCCAGCCTGTCCTCTGGTTTTCATCACCATTCCAATGACCAGTCAGAGAGAGCCTATCAGGACCTGGAGAAGACTCTTCGCTGCCTCGTCTCCACTAATTCCACCACCTGGAGCCAGCAACTCGTGTGYTTGGAATATGCTCGCAACACCCTTCCCTGTTCCGCTATGGGCTTCACGCKTTTTGAGTGTTCCCTAGGTTATCAGGCACGCTCTTCAGCGGACCAAGAAGCAGAGGTCAACACACCTTCTGCCCAGATGTTTGTTCGTCGCTGTCTCCGTACCTGGAAGAGAGCCTGGGCCGCTCTTCTCAAGACCACCTCCAGGTACCAATGACAGGCGGACCGCCACCGGACCCCTGTTCCCCGCTACCATCTTGGGCAGAGGGTATGGCTGTCCACTCGGGATCTGCCCCTCTGGGTGTATTTATACCTGTGTTCTCTGTTTGTCTGTTGCCAGTTCGTCTTGTTTTGTCAGGTTTTACCAGCGTGTTGCACATGTGTATGATTATTTTGATATGCACATTTTRGTGGAACAGTTTCACTTCAATAATAATGTGATTCATTATTAAAATCTTAATTTAAATGATAAAAATCYAAAAGTTAATATTCAACTAAACAAGAGCACCAGCCTTTGCTTTTTTTTCTTCAAATAATCTGTATTGAAGTTTGATCTCACATTTTACAAACATAACAGATTAGTTCAAATAAATACAAATCTGTTTTCACATCAATATGTTCATTATTAGGCTACTTAACATGATTTACATAGGAAGTTCTTGTACGTCAGCTTGTTTTTTATACTCCAGCTTTTTTCTTCTTTTTAATTCCGTTTTGATTTATTTAAAATAATGTTTMAGGTGACAAAAAGTTGTTTTATAGTCAGAAGACATCTTCTCTTCCAAATCTTATTGTTCACAATGCATATTATTGTCCACCATAGATCTTCAGGATTGTCATCCATGTGAGTATCAAAAACACTGTGAAAGGATTTAAACATACATCAAAATCAATACTTCTCATCAGGTTCCATATTTCTTTAGTTCTGTAGCAGTTCAATAAAAGGTGTTCTAAACTACAATTCGGCGTAGGACAAAATGTATTTTTAACAATTGTTTTATTTATTTTACCCCGTAAATTGAATGAGAACACATTTTCATTTACAGCAACGACCTGGGGAATAGTTACAGGGGAGATGAATGAGCCAATTGGAAACTAGGGATAACTAGGTGGCCATGATGGTATGAGGGCCATATTGGGAATTTAGCCAGGACACCGGTGTTAACTCACCTACTCTTACAATAAGTGCCATGGGATCTTTAGTGACCACAGAGAGTCAGGACACCCATTTAAAATCCCATCTGAAAAGGTAAATTAATTGGAGTCATTTTATTTAGACAGGAGTCATTATATAATGTTGGCAAAACATCAATTTACTTTAGGGGAAGCCAGCATCCAAACAGTGCACCATGAACCCACCAATTTTACTTTCTAATTCGCAAATGGCTGAAACCAGAGATCTGTATATAATGACGAGATGCTCATGTCTCCGCCCTAACAATGCTAGTCGTTTTCCCAAAGGRGGGAATGCAGGCAACAAACTTAGGTCTGCATATTATGCCCATAGAAATGTCTTGGGCTTATTGAGCAAAGATTTTGYCGAGAGTGAGCCCTCTCGCTTCGACACTATCTGATGCTGTCTGGACAGAAAAATGATGTCATGCCATACTCATTTTGTCCAGACAGCATCAGATACATGGTCTACACATATCGCGACAGAGGGGAGCTGTTTTGCTCATTCGAATGATTTATCTGAGATTGATGCGTCTTTCTGTCTGGCGTGTCTCGGTCAAATAAAGAATCAATATTTCAATATTTTATTTGGACGGCAAGGACGTACGGTAGGGCGGGCCAGCCCCTCTAGTTCCCACCCATAATACTGCTGTTCATATTCAGGGCAGCCCAATCTGAATTGGGGAACGGGGGCTGAAGTGTAACATTATGAAATATTTTCTCCCTGTGAAACTCAGGTCCTTATTGGTTTACCACATACATGCTGAAAGTGAAGGAGAAAGAGGGAAACCGGCTCAGACAATATAGAWACTTACTGAACAAGACCAAAAGACAAACACAAAAAGGAAGGGGAAAGGGACACATTCAGGATGGATCCAGAAAGATGGACATACAGGAGGAGATCATTCAATTATAGGATTCAGGGTGGGGCTCAATTCAGAATTTTGGAATTGACTCCCATTCAACTCATGAGTTGAAATTCGAATTGAATTAGCCATAACCCACAGGATGTAGAATTAGAATTAGAGTTTGAGTGACAGGGAGTAGTATTTAATTCAGTGCAATTCAAAGGAATTCCACTGTCATAGAACATGAGAGAGTTTTATTGAATCTAACTGTAKCGGCTGTCGTCTTCCTCGTCTGAGGAGGATAAGTTAGAAGGATCGGAGGACCAATGCGCAGCGTGGTAATTGTTCATCTTATTTTAATAAAGGGGAACACTCAAAATACAAAACAACAAAAGTGACAACCGAAACAGTTCTATCTGGTGCAGACACACAAAGACTGAAAACAACCACCCACAAAACCCAACACAAAACAGGCTACCTAAATATAATTCCCAATCAGAGACAACACAAAACACCTGCCTCTGATTGAMAACCATATCAGGCCAAACACAGAWATAGGAAAACATAGAAATACAAACATAGACTGCCCACCCCAACTCACGCCCTGACCATACTAAATAAAGACAAAACAAAGGAAATAAAGGTCAGAACGTGACACTGACAGGTCACACTTCCTCATACCAAAGAATATATCACTCACRTCCTCTGAAAACAATGGTAATTTACTCCTTAGTGATAAGAAGAGCCAATTCTATTTTCTCGACAAGCAATGCAGTTACTGTATAATAGACAATACCTTATAAAGTGCTTTTAGAAAGTATTCACACCCCTTGACTTTTTCCACATTTTGTTGTGTTACAGCCTGAATTTACACATACCGTTATCTGTAAGTTCCCTCAGTCGAGTAGTTTTCCAATGCCTCGCAAAGAACGGCACCTAGTGATAGATGCGTAAAAAAAAGAAGCAGACACTGAATATCCCTTTGAGCATGGTGAAGTTATCAATTACGTTTAGGATGGTTTTTCAATACACCCAGTCAAATGTTATTTGTCACATGCGCCGAATACAACAGGGGTAGGTAGACCTTAACGTGAAATGCTTACTTACAAGCCCTTAACCAACAATGCAGTTCAAGAAATAGAGTAAATTAAATATTTACTAAATAAAAATCTAATCAATCAATAGGTAACACAATAAATGTAAATAACGAGGCTATATACAGGGGGTACCGGTACTGAGGGGTACAGGTTAATCGTCAATACAAAGATACAGGCGTTCTTCCTTACTCGGTTGCCGGAGAGGAGCGAAACCGCACAAGGATTTCACCATCAGGCCAATGGTGATTTTATAACAGTTACGGAGTTTAATGGCTGTGATAGGAGAAAGCTGAGGATGGATCAACAACATAGTTAATCCACAATACTAAACTGCATGACAGAGTGAAATAAGGAAGGGGGAGATCACAAACTTCAATTCTTCCCAGMCTGATATTGACATGCGGTAGGTCACATTCTGAAATWAAGCATTTTGTGTGTATGGTACCTGTTAAATGTTGGGGGCTTCCTTGGATGTGCTTTTGTATGTTATTGCTGTAAGAGCAAGTTAGCTAGCATGCTCTAATTGTAATGGTCGCATTAGCTCCCTGCTAATTCAGTTATTTCCATGCTAACAGACAAATCACGAATCTACAGCCATCAAAATACTGTTGTCCTGCACATCTAATMTGTCTATCGTGAGGTACTTACATTTWTTGTATTTTGTACTATTTTTGTTATTGTTATGACGTTTGATTACAAAATACCCAGTCTGATATTGACATGCAAGAGGCAAATCACAAATCTACAGCCATCAACATACTGTTGTTGCTGCACACCTGAGTTGCTTCAATCAACTCGGATTGCTGGCTGGACAGGCCCTTTAAAAAAAAACACAACACAAGAGAGTTACGAAGTGTGATGACATCTGTTACATATGTATATAACAACATGTTTGATGTTGATGTCGAAGATCTAACCCTAACCTTAATAGAAGAGGTATTTGGATTTCATTGAATTTCACTGAATTCAATTATATTTCCTTTCATTCATATTCTGTATCCTGTTGACTACTTTAAAAAAAAATATATATATATTTTTTTATTAAATTTTTAGCAGACGCTCTTATCCAGAGCAACTGGGCTTAAGTGACCCTGATACAAATAAGAGCAGGAAGAGAGCTGTATCCTCCGTCAGTGTCATCAACTATCACTAGACTGTTTRTGCTGCTCTTGACTCAACTCCTGATTTGACTCTGGTTGGAGGAGACTCTTTGTGCTCCATGGCTCCTAACCTTCCTGTCCTTACAATATCCTTGTAAAATAGACATGTCTGTTATCTGGTTCCTGACAGTTCTTTTGCTTGTATTTCCTTAACCTCACTTGGGTATGTGGGACGGTAGCGTCCCACCTCGTCAACAGCCAGTGAAACTGCAGGGCGCCAAATTCAAATACAGAAATACTCATTATAAAAATTCAGAAAACAAAACATATTTTACATAGGTTTAAAGATTTAACTTCTTGTGAATCCAACCACGGTGTCAGATTTAATAAATGCTTTACGGCGAAAGCATACCTTACGATTATTGAGAACATAGCCCACTAGACAAATCATTACAAACAGTAACCCAGCCAAGTAGAAGAGTTAACAAGTCAGAAATAGAGATAAATTCATCCCTTACCTTTGATGATCTTCATATGTTGCACTCAGCAGACATTCATTTACTCAATAAATGTTCCTTTTGTTCGATAAAGTCTCTTTATATCCAAAACTCAGTTTGTTCGCCGTGTTTTCTCAGTCATCCACAGGCTCAAACGCAGTCAAAACGGCAGACAAAAAATCCTAATTGTATCCGTAAAGTTCATAGAAACATGTCAACGATGTTTATATTCAATCCTCAGGTTGTTTTTAAGCCTAAAAATCGATAATATTTCAACTGGACAATAACGTCGTCAATTTAAAAGGTAAACAAGAAAGGCACTCTCTCGGTCTCGCACATGAAAAAGCTCTGTGACACTTTAGGTGCCACTCATCCAGACTGCTCTTACTTCCTCATTTTTCAGAATACAAGCTGAAACAATTTCTAAAGACTGTTGACATCTATTGGAAGGCATAGAAACTGCAATTTGAGTCCTAAGTCATGGATACTGTAATGGCATTGAATAGAAAACTACAAAACCCCCCCAAAAAAATACTTCCTGAATGGATTTTTCTCAGGTTTTCACCTGCCAAATCAGTTCTGTTATACTCACATACACTATTTTAACAGTTTTGGAAACTGTAGAGTGTTTTATATCCAAATCTACCAGTTATATGCATAATATATCTTCTGGGCCCGAGAAGCAGGCAGTTTAATTTGGGCATGCATTTCATCCAAAATTCCGAATGCTGCCCCCTACCCTAGAGAAGTTTTAAGTACCTCGACCATTGTCCATTAGAGTGTAGAAAGTTCCCCACCCATCTATTTGCTGTACAGTGTTTCTTAATATGTTGKATMTTTTTTKTTTTAAGATGACTGGAAAAGTGGAAGTAACGTTGATAACGACTTCTAAGTATCCCGACTGGGAAGTCTATGATTGAGCAATTAACAACCACGGCCACCCAAATTACAGTGGATATGGGGAGTAATGGCTAAACCCTTCTGGAYTATGACTCTAGTATACTGCATGATTAAAAACACATCTAGTTATCAGCATGTGATACGAGTATTCTTAAAAGTTCAGACAGAACCAAGTTTATGCTCTATGGCTGCATTTACACAGGCAGTCCAATTCTGATTTTTTTGCCCAATTATTGTCAAAAGAGCTGATCTGATTGCTCAAAAGACCCACTAGTAGATAAAAATCAGAATTGGTCTGCCTGTGTTAACGCAGCCAAACAATCTTTAATTTATAATACTCAAACATTGTGTTGGCTAACATTGTGCTCTCCGTGAGTGATTTTCCCTGAATTACTCCTCATGATGATTGGCAAACAAAGAACGGCAACATCTGGATAGTTGGATCCTTCCCAGAACAGTTCGTATGGAGTTAGAGTATACCTTTCCTCAGAGCACATACAGTATGTAGTCCAGATTGGACCCAATCAGGGAAAACAAGTGACTGGTTTTGGCCAGGAAAGTTTGTTAACTTACATAAGCACTGAGGGGCGTGTGATAGAGAAAGATTGATCAGGAGAAAACGTTTACATCATTGTAAAATAGGGACCTTGCAGGCGTAAGAGCAGAAGAGTTTCAGGGGTCAGACAGAATCCGGTGCATTAGTTGACTTTTATTTACAGAAGAGGATGGTGGTTCAGATGTGCAATTGTATTTTGTAAATATCAATATTTACAAATCAATATAAAAAAAAGTTTATTTCCAAACTTCACAATTTAACTGGTCAATGAAAAGAAAATGCCTTATTGGAGCAGACAAACCTGTCTAGTCCATAAGACTCAGGATGGGGGTATGTCAGGCTCACGTCAGCCTCCATCACTATTACCAAGACGAATCTGTCAGAGAAGCCCAAAACAGCCGTTTGTGCTCTCCCTAGGACATACCAACGTCAAATGACATTTACAGGTTAACTTTTCTTTGAACAAAATCATTTTTTAAAATGTTTGTAACGGCTGTCTATCTCTTCCTCCTCATCTGACGAGGAGAGGCGAGAAGGATCGGAGGACCAATACGCAGAGTGGTAAGTGTCCATGTTTTAATAATATACACTGAACACTACACAAATAACAACATAACAAATGAGAACAAACCGAAACAGTACTGTGTGGCGACAAACACTGACACGGAAGACAAACACCCACAAACCAACAGTGAAAACAGGCAACCTAAATATGGCTCCCAATCAGAGACAATGCAAAACACCTGCCTCRGATTGAGAACCATATTAGGCTAAATGAACAAACCTAAACATAGAAACAAATAACATAGACTGCCCACCCCAACTCACGTCCTGACCATACTAAATAAAGCCAAAACAAGGGAAAATAAAGGTCAGAACGTGACAATGTTAATGGCAATCATGTTAACTTTGAAGAAGAATATGGCCATGTGAATCATGTAGGCCTACTGGACATTCATGTATGTGACTGATTTGAGCTAGGATTAGCTGATATCGATCACACCATTGCAGATGATCGAGACTGCAGTTCTGTTGTCATCATTAATCCTTATTGCCTGGCTACCCAAACTCTTTGCTCCAGTCAAATGATACGCCCACAGACGTTAGTTTCTTCTCTGTTATTAGTCTGGATCTGAGTACCTCCCCAACGATTTCTAGAACGCTATCACATTCTAACCGTTCTGATTGGTTCCAGAAACCAATGGGTTGAGCCAGAGTCGTAACACACGTGGGCAAAGCGGCGTTTTGAAAATTCTGTATGTAGTACACTATGTAGCAAACATAGAGCAGCGGAAGAATTCAGTTTGAGTCTCCAGGCAAGAATCATTATGGAAGTAGTTATAGTCCTCTGGGCAGCCATCGTTCTGCAACCTGGTCTCAGAGCATTTCATATTATTCTCTATGTAAATCCGAGACACTCCATTTAGTAAGCTATGTTATYTTTCGTATGGTAAGTATTCATTTGTGGACCTTCCATCATCCATTTCGTATGATAGGTTACACGTTACAATTAGTTTGATATGTTACGAATTGCAATTCATAGAATATGCACGAAATGCAATTCGTACAATATGTTACACATTTTCTAAATGTTACGAATTCCANGGCAAGAATCATTATGGAAGTAGTTATAGTCCTCTGGGCAGCCATCGTTCTGCAACCTGGTCTCAGAGCATTTCATATTATTCTCTATGTAAATCCGAGACACTCCATTTAGTAAGCTATGTTATYTTTCGTATGGTAAGTATTCATTTGTGGACCTTCCATCATCCATTTCGTATGATAGGTTACYCGTTACAATTAGTTTGATATGTTACGAATTGCAATTCATAGAATATGCACGAAATGCAATTCGTACAATATGTTACACATTTTCTAAATGTTACGAATTCCAATTCCAATCCAATGTTAGCTAGARGGCTAGGCAGCTAACACTAACATTGGCTAGCTCTACGGGTTAGGGCTTAAGGTTAGGGTCAAGGTTAGGAGTTAGGGGAAGGGTTAAATAACATGCTAAAAAGTAGTAAGTTGATGCAAAGTTGCTAATTAGCTAAAGTTTTCTGTGATGAGATTCGAACGCACAACCTTTGGGTTGCTAGACGTTCGCGTTACACGCCCACCTACCATCCTTTCATTTTTGTCATAAGTAACCTACAATCTTATGTAACCGTACCAAACATAACATATCAAACTAATTTGAGTGTCCTMGATTTGACGTTAACTATGTTACGTCTAGTCTATGAGACCAGTCTGGGGCAGCTGACAGGTCAGGGTTGTTTTATCTTTCTAAAACTCAGGACTAAACGTAGAGCATGTGCAGACGTGGTTGTGAGTGTGTGTTCTGAGAATAATATGTGTTTCACAGARCCTGAATCATCCTTGTGGGTGTTTAGTTAGAAACCCCCTTTCAAAAGCTCTAAATACTGTTTGGYAAAATACCCGCTACCCAGAGAGTACCCAACCCACTTACTCATCCTAATTCTAATTGGCAAGATATGGGAATGGCTTCTAAATTCCAGTATCCCCATGAAGAATGTGTAGACACAGAGGGGCGTTTGTTGAGCTCATGTATTCTACATAATCATATTTCAGAGGTTTGCGTCAGGGATTAAACGAACAACAACCAGATTGTTTTAATGTGCTCCACAAAATGTAACAATTTTTTTACTTGCTATCTTTCACACTTTCAAACAGCTTGCTGAACTGTGTTAACAACGAGACTGTTGACTGTACTCAGAAGTGTGAGAAAATACAGTCTGGTCACCAAAGCTGACGTGGTCTTTAGTTTGTCAACAGGGTACAAGGTCACGCCATCAGTGTCCTGTATCAAGGCATTACAAAGCTCTCAGAGGCTGGCCTTGGAGTGGGACACACACTGACTGCGCACACACGCACGCGCACGCACACGCATCCACACACACATGTACACACTGAGGGGCACAGAGAGCAATGAAACAGTGAGGAGAGAGGAATGGAATGTGATAGGCCTGCCGAAGGGTGAATAGATGAATACACTGTAAGAGGGACACAAGGGACAAGGGGCCACATTCTACATTTCAGAAACAGTGTAAAGGGGGTGCCAACATTTTCCTTTTCCCCAATTTCTACCTTCTTGAACACACTGTACTGTTTTCCTCTGTGTTAGTGTATTCATTTGTCTGGTGCATTCTCTCTTCTTTTTATGTTGCCAGCAGGGATATACTGTCCTGCAAAGGCTGCACTGTTGCCATGTGTTCTGGTGTCAAAGTTGCTAAAAAAGGAATGAAAGAATCATGTTAAGGGGAAGTCATGTGTGGGATGAACAGCTACTGTGTTTCATATCCTCTAGTATATTTGCATTTGTTTGACATGTCGCTCTCTGAAACATCGGAGTACACTGAGGTGCAAACTGAACCTTCGATCCCACAGGAAACTGAACCTTCGATCCACAGGAAACTGAAATGTTTGATCCACAGGAAACTGAAATGTTTGATCCACAGGAAACTGTAATGTTTGAGGTCTGACCCAACATGCAACGTGTCAACTCCCTCCAGGTCTCTCTGCTTTAACGTACACGTACAGGGTAGCTACAGGATCTCTGCTGATAAAATATCAAAACATACACAGGGCTGACAAAGGGGAGCGAGGGGAAAACTGAGTTTTGGTTTCCTCAGCTACAGCTKTGAAAATGTCTGTCCCATTTGGCAACTATTTACTTTGCCTTTGACCTTGTTGCTTAGATACGCRGAGCCCCTGWGTGGAGATTAAAGTTTCCTTTTGGCTGGTGGTCAATAACAATATCTTTGATCTATCCATTTACATTGAATACTATTGTTCACATTGAGTGTCTGTGTATGAACTTTCTATAGCGTTTTTGGACATTGAATAGAAACTTTACATGTGGATGCAGGACATATAACACAGACTCAGAATGTCTTGAGAGCACTACAGTATGAGAGCACTAMTGAATAGTGAGCGTGTCGGAGACATGACTGGAATTCAAATGCTTGTTTTGCAACAAGAAGACACTGTTTGTTCTTACGGGGAGTCCAGTCCTCCCCTGCATATCACTTTGTCTCTCCTCTCCCTTCGCCTCCCCTTCCTCTGACAACTAGTTAGAACAGCCTCTGACCCTAACTCAAGTCTAGAGCTCTGCTTAGAAATAGCAGCAGCTGGTATTTTGTAAATACTCCTTGTTCTGATCCCCTGGTATGACTTATCCTCACCGTATCTTATAAACACAGACCAGACCTGGGCTGATGGATGATGTAGGGCTAAGAAATCATCTAAAAGGCTAGAGCTAATTCCATTATATTAGTCCAGACTGCTACTGTGACTAGACTGAGGGTCCTATTCAGACGAGTAGCAGATCCGCCTTTTGATTGGACGGAGCTCTTGAGTTTCTTCCCACCTGCACTTGCCCACCTGTGAGTTGCTATAAAGCCTGTATAGTGTATAAGATAGTGAGGCATTTCTGTGTTCTCAACATCTRTATTCTAACTGTCTAAGCCAACAGAGATGTTATTTGTGGATGGAGCCATCCCACCGCCCACTACCTCCCTCTCATCTGATTATATCATCACCACTTCACCACTCAGTTCTGCATCAACTCTACCAGAGCACACATCACATGATCAAGATATTTAGTACTTTCCACGAGTCTCATAAATAGACAGGAAACTGCAGAGAGAAACTGGAAATAACAGGTCATTCRAGAATGCACAGAGATTCCGCCCTACTGTGCTAATGTCAACACTATGAAAAATTATAATAAAAATATGAATATAAATATTCTGAAATTAAATAGATGCAATCAATTGAGCAACTGTTCCCCTGAAATAAATAATATACACAACKAAATTAAAAGACAAATAACMTATTATGTAAATTTGATGGAACTGTTAATGTTGTTTAAAATGGAAGAACACAAACACTGCATCACATTGCCTAATGCTGTTGAGTGGGTGTCAATCTGTGAGCTGGTGACCTGAGATGATTAGGCATATAGCCTTTCAGCAAAAAATGTATATTGCTATTTAAATCTCTATATTTGTTACATCTGCTCCTGCCAAGCCCTCTACTGCTCATCRTGTGTCTCCTTGACTTSCCGCCACTCCRCCAGTACTCTCTCCCTGTGTGTGTGTGATTGTGTGGGCGGAGACAGGTGTGCTGGAGTCAGAGCAGATCCCCACCAGCTGCAACCTGTTCCATAATCAAAACCTCTACAAATACTCAGCCCTGCCACTTCCACTCTGCCAGATTGTAATCTCTGCTCAGTCAGTCTACGCTTCTCGCCGTTTGTTACCGTTAGAGCCTGTTGTGCCTGTTTTCCTTGCCTGACGCTGTTTTCCTCTCTGCTACAGTTCCGCCCGCTCTGACTCTGGTCCCTGTCTCCAGTTCCACGTCTCGTCATCCTGCTACTCTGTTCTGGATTCCCCACTCTACTACTCCTTTGGATTCCCCTCCGGACCTGCTTACCCTGTCCCAACCCCTCTCGCTCCAGTCTCAGCCTCCGCACCTGGTTTCCTGCAACCCACCCGAGCTTCCCCTGGCCTGCACTCCATCTTCCCCGTGTTTCAATAAATACCTTGGTTACTTCATCCCAGTCTCCTCGTCTGAGTCTACTCTTGGGTTGCCCTGTTCCACTCCGTGTAACTATCTTGTCATTTTCCATCAATCTTTTTAGTTCCCTGACTATAGGCATGCCTTGTGATTGGGCTACACACAATCCACAACTAGGCTATAAAAAGAAATAAAAACTATTGATCCTCTTTGGATAAATGATATGCCTACTACTGGTGTTTTCTGAATTGTTTCATTTCTTTCTGAACAGACAACAGTAATTATATAATTTTGGCAAATGTATTTCAATTTATCAGCGGTGAAATAAATTATTAAGAGCAACGCTGGAGAGATGACAGTTGCTGGCTCGTATCTATCAGAGCAGAGAGAGGTCACAAAGTGAATGTCAAATGTAGTTCTATGAGATACAGGCGCGCTTCTCTCTCCGACCACAGCAATGGCCACGCGTTGGTCTGTAGACGCTACAATATTTCGCAAACCATAAACCCGGTCTCGAATAAATTCTCGAATAAAAACTCGAATAAATTCTTACTGTAGAATATCAGGCAAGTTTTCACATTACGTTTTTAGGGCGCGAGATAAATACAGAGCAGGCAACTTGAATGAACTCTGATTGCTTTATTATAATTTTTACATTACAAACAGTGGAAATAATTGTTCATGCCAAGAGAGCTACCGCATCATGGAAAATGATGGTCCGGAATGAAACAGTCCAAACGAGTGCCGGGTCCTGTTCCATGGAAATTCTCCAAATTATATTGATCGGTTTCTTGCGCTTGATGCTGAAATCCTCCAGTAAAGAGCACGTGACTTCTCACTATTTCCCGGTCCTGTCTTTTTAATTCAATACAGAGCCAAAATATAACTGAGACAACTGACCGCTGCGCCTGTTGAAGAGTTGGGCTGTAGTATGCATGTGGGGACTGGACACTTGGACATCAGACGCTGACCGCAAGGAATACCACATTTTTCTACGTCTTTCTGGGAATAAAATATTAGTTTAATATCAAATGTGTGAAATAATATTTAGTCGGATTTTTCTGGGTTTCCCGTACTTCTACTCTGGATGGCAGGTACATTAGTTTTGTTATACCGGTATTGAAAGATTTACGAATTTCAAGCAGAATAGGAACACAGATACGCTAAAATATTTGACATTCCAGTTTAAGAGGGATAAGAACAATAGCCGCCTTGGTTCGCATTAAAATCCGCAATAAGTGGATCGTAATTCATCATATGGCCAGAGAGAAAAACTAAGAACCAATAACACGTTTTGGGTTAACCAGGAGAGGGCAATGTAGTAGCGAATATAATCTGTATGCTCGCAGTGAAGATGATGGACATTGACACTAAATGTATGTTTTTTTTGTTTGTCAATGGTTATGTCTTTGTGTCACAATATTACGTTGATTATAAATATGTATTCCTATAAATAAATTACTGATTAGCAACTGCTTCTGAAAAAGGCAACTAATTTTTAACCTCTTGTTAGATGTTACCATTCTGCATTCTAAGGCCTAGACATAGGATAATTTTTTGTTTAAAGCTACAGTATGTCTGCTTGAGAATGCATTATAGCTGATTATGGTATCTGTCATGTGGTCTGACCTGTAGGTGGTCTACACACTGCAGTGTTTGTGATGTCTAGCTAGTGTATTTGTGTGAAGTTGCATGTAATCATTGCCATTGTTTCACATGTCATGTGCTCTGACCTGTAGGTGGTCCTACACATGCCTCCTTTGCCTCTTGAGCTCAACCCTCCCATCTTTCTCTAGCTATGTGGTGGATGCAAGCCTATGGTAGACCTCAGGTCTCAGTCAACTGCAGCACATTCATCCACAGACTATAGGAAATGGCTCTCTG
>NW_019942864.1:144564-147919 GCF_002910315.2 Salvelinus sp. IW2-2015 | reverse complement strand
AGAGGGACCACAACCCCATCCTACAGTGACATCAGAACCTCTCAACATTACTGTGCACTGTGAGTTTCTGAGAACTGTTCATATATACAAACCATGCTAACGTTGTATAAGGTGTGATCATTTATTGTCTCGAAGCACATTCCATAATTGCCTAATGTTCTACGGTGAAGTCTCACTCCACTGACTTTTAATGTTAGAAGAAAATAATAAAACTTACAATTGTGTTTGTTTCCTTCACTGCAGTAATTCATTCAAGAAATGTGTTGTCATATTTTCACCACCTGCCTTTTTCCTCCCTCCCTCTCTCTAAGATAAGCCATGCATCAATGCATCTCGACTGCCAGTGAGGATACCAGTGTTCAGGGGCTATCCTGAGGAGTTAGTGTGTGAGGCTGAGGGTTACCCACAGCCCAGGATAAAGTGGGTCTATGACCCAGCGAAGCATGTCAGAGAGGCGGGAGGCAACCTGACTGTCTTTGAGGCAGGGTTCTACAACTGCACCGCCACCAACGATGTGGGGACGAGCTTCATTGTGGTAGAGGTGGTTTTWAATGGTAATGGAACCTTTATRAAATTGTATTAAACCCTTTATTAACCCATTATTTACTGTTTATGAAAGTCTTGTAGGACGTTTTCTTCTTGCTGGTCTGCTTCCCCCCATRTCTCTGGTCTCCTTTCTCTCTCTGTGTCTGCTATTCTTTGGTTGACTGATTAATGTTCTCTGAACAAATTGTATTATTAACTTTTAACAATGCAGTTTTTCTCACATGTCCTTTACCCGTTGACCAATCCAATACCTCTTTGTTACTGGTTTCTGAACTGCTCTCCTCCTGCCACATTCTGTAGTCAGATACATGTAGTACATCTCTGTTGTGTGAGGGAGTTTGAACCAAAGCTGCAAAACATGAGATGATGAGGGGACAGTATATTTTTGTGCACATATAAGATCACGCATTAAACAACCTCCTTGGGAAGGGCACCTGGTGAGGCTAGGTAGAACTGAGCATCATCCATCATTCATTGAAGAGTGTTGGGTAAAGTTGTTGAATATTTGGCAGTTTAGCTCAGTACTGACTGTTGCCTTGTAGAGGACTATTTCAAGGTTAAAGTTGAGCAATGTCCCCACTCTTAGGGTATGTTGTAAATCTACTCTGACTGGTGGGATCATGTAATATTATGTTAAGTGATACGTGCTTATTCTTTCCTGTTGGAGGGAGTGGATAAATCAGTGTATTGACGCTTCTCTATTTGATGGTGAAAATGGTTCAGTCTGAGTGGCGCCAGAACGTTAACAGAGTGTGATGGATTAATGGGTGTTTGTTGTTTTATCTCTCTGTTCACAGAGGACTACCTGCCCCTCATAGCGGGCTTCGTGGCCTTCATGGTCGTGGTCATCTCGGTTATCTTCGTCTTCATCTACTCAATCTACTACAAGAACACCAAGATGGGCCGCTACAGCCTGAAGAAGGCAAGCTCAGCAGCACGCCCAACGGCAACGTAGCGCAGAACGGCGGCCGGGACACTCCGCTCCCGATGACTAAACTGTCTCAGCCAAACATCAACTCTTTAGAGAAACGAGCTTTATTGGGATGGGCCACTCTTTCCCCGCTGAGAGACTAAGTGACTAAGTGAGAGACCAAGTGGTGAGGTGGTTGAGGCTGGTCACAACTCATTCAGCTTGCAGACGCCGGTCTGGATTGTGATAGTTGGAGTGTCTCCTGACTCTCCTCCAACCTCCCTATGCTTCATATGCACTCCCTTTCCTCTTTAGCACTAAGAGTTTAAGTACAGATCAGTCCCTCTATTTCCCCTTCTACTGAAGAACCTGATGAGGTAGAATAACCTCTGTTTTTAGTGAGTTTATGATCTATTCTACACATTCAAAGTGTAGCTGATGTTTTCTCTGAAGGACAAGAAGAGGCAGCAAATGGACAAGGTGAAATCCCTTTTTGGAAATTGGCTGAATTGAAATAAATGTTTTATATGACTGGTTTTGGAAAAACTGGTTTGTGTTGCATAAACACCAACAAGGGAATTGTTATGCCATTTTGAATGTCTTTTTTTAGTATGGTCTGATGACAATGTCATTTCTGTCACATTATGCAATTGCTTGAAGAGCAGCACATGGTTGAAATTGTGAGAATGTCCCCTTTGCCTGGATGTGATGTCTTGCTTGTGACAAGAAACTTGGAGTGTAAACCTGCAGTACAGTGGAGGCTGCTGAGGGGAGGCCGGCTCATAATAATGGCTGGAACGGAGTGAATGGAATGGCATCAAACACAAGGAAACCATGTTTGATGTATTTGATACCATTCCACTAATTCCACTCCAGCCATTACCACGAGCCCGTCCTCCCCAATTAAGGTGCCACCAACCTCCTGTGCTACAGTATATGCACACAACCTCTTTAGGTTGTGAACACAATGATCACTGAAACCAATTAATGTAGCCTACATGTGAAAAGTATTATTTCCCCAGAGTACGAATTATATCGTGACATTAAGGGGGTCTCCATTTTTTTACGCGACTTCCTAATTTTTGTGGGGGGACTAATAGTAAAGATGTATTGTAATGGTAAACATTATTACCTTTTAATGTGGCATGAYCACAAACAGTCATGATGCGTTCATCTGATTCTCAAACAAATCACTTKAYAAAMGAAGCTACCTGTGCACTTTTGTCCACAAAACAATTCTAGCTTCCAACAGTGCACCCGCCGTTTCATGAAGGGAAAGAGACATCTGTTACATAACACCAAAAAGTGTGATGACATTCGGCGATTGTCAGGAAGCCTACACTCTTGTAGCCTGAATTAATTSATGCGTCTTGCTGACAAATTGACAGAAAAAATATAAAAATCTGGACACCTGAAAAGGGGCTGAAATATGGGACGCAACTACAGCTGTCTGTCCCAAGCTKATGTGAGGGCCCAGTTGAAACATTGTTGCAAAGCTCAAAACAGACATCAGAGAGGCAGACAGGTGGAGTATGAATGCGATTGAAAGAACCTGAACTGGTTTAAACCAGTGGGGAGCTCATTTAGGGGAGCTCYTGTCTCATTTGGGGGTCAGAGCTACTCTGTTACTACTCTACACTGCTCCTCATCCAGAACTGCATCTGTTGTGTTCAGTGTTTTAACTGCATCACTGTAATGCCTGACTGCATGTGAGTTCTGAATGTGTGGAAGGGGCAGTTGGTGTGTTGTTGTCTCTTCCTGTAAGCAGATTGAATCAAGCCATTATTATCACATGCAGGAGTCAAGAGAAAGCCTGGAGCTRAAGAGTAATGTCAATACTTTTTAGGTCCCACTTCATATTGAGTGGCCTAAAACCTTTGTAATTACATGGTTGTTACA
>NW_019942864.1:130850-138748 GCF_002910315.2 Salvelinus sp. IW2-2015 | reverse complement strand
CAGTCCTCTCATGTCAATACTCCTGTGTTAAGAAACCTTTTGTATAATATTGCTTTGAGTTATCATTAAAATATAGAGTTTTTTTATGCTAATTGTTGTTGTATTCAGTGGCGGCCCGCCATTCAGGGCAGGTGGGGCTTTTTTGAGACCCACATTTTTAGCAAAAAAACTATACTTTTTTTTTTTATATATATATATTAAAATAAATTGGGGGGGGGGGCTTTCTTGTTTTGCATGTTATTTTGGCATTAATACGTGTCACATATCAGTTTACAAACAATGTAAAAATAATACATATAATTGAGTTAATTAATAAAGCCACATATAAACATGGTCAGCAGCAGAAAATAGGAGCATTGCGCTGTGATTGGCTCAATGTTCTGTCACTCATGGGGACCTTACGCAATCGCCAAGCTTTAGTCCTTAGTAAGGGTAGACATCCAACATTTCAGCCCTTTGGGTCCTGCCATAGAGCTTGTATTACAAGTGCCCTTCCAAGAAGGCTCAAGGTCATTGGCCACAGAAATTATGTCAAATCACGTTATATGTACAGTAGCTTTGACTGGACTGATAATGTTAACATCTTATTGTCGCGCCCTGACCTTAGTTATCTTTGTTTTCTTTATTATTTTTGGTTAGGTCAGGGTGTGACGATGGTGGTATGGGTGTTTTTGTCTTGTCTAGGGGTTTTTGTATATCTATGGGGTTTTGGTATTGTCRAGGTAATGTAGGTCTATGGTGGCCGGGATTTGTTCCCAGTCAGAGACAGCTGTTTATCGTTGTCTCTGATTGGGGATCCTATTTAGGTTGCCATTTCCATTTTGGTTTTGTGGGTTATTGTCTATGTGATGTTGCATGTCTGCACTCGTGTCATTTAGCGTTCACGGTCGTTTTTGTTATTTTGTATAGTTTGTTCAGTCTTCTTATTTATTAAAAGGGAAGATGTATATTAATCACGTTGCGCCTTGGTCTCCTTTCTACGACGTTCGTGACAGAATAACCCACCAAACAAGGACCAAGCAGCGTGAAAAAGAGGAACAGCGCATAATGGGAAAATGGACCTGGGAGGAGATATTAGATGGAGCAGGACCCTGGACACAGCCGGGGGAGTATCGTCTTTCTGAAGAAGAGATAGAGGCAGCGAAAGCAGAAAGGCGATACTACGAGGAGAAGTGCCGGAGAATAGAGGAATGGCGACTAGATGAGGAAACACGGCTTGCACGGAAGCCCGAGAGGCAGCCCCAATAATTTTTTGGGGGGGAGGCACACGAGGAGATTGGCTGAGTCAGGTAGGAGACCTGAGCCAACTCCTCGTGCTTACCGTGGGGAGCGTGTAACTGGTCAGGCACCGTGTTATGCAGAGATGCGCACGGTGTCTCCAGTTCGCATTCTTAGCCTGGTGCACTCTATTCCAGCTCCTCGCGTTTGCCGGGCTAGAATGGGCATCCAGCCAGGACATATTGAGCCAGCTCTATGTTCTGGATCTCCAATGCGTCTCCACAGTCCAGTGTATCCTGTTCCTCCTCCCCGCACTTGCCCTGAAGTGCGTGTCCTCAGCCCAGTACCACCAGTTCCGGCACCAGGCCTCCAGTGCGCCTCCAGGGTCCAGTACGCCCTGTTCCTGCTCCTCGCACTCGCCCTGAGGTGCGTGTCCCCAGCCCGGTACCACCAGTTCCGGCACCACGCACCAGGCCTCCAGTGCGCCTCCAGGGTCCAGTACGCCCTGTTCCTCCTCCCCGCACTCGCCCTGAGGTGCGTGTCCCCAGCCCGGTACCAACAGTTCCGGCACTAGGCCTCCAGTGCGCCTCCAGGGTCCAGTACGCCCTGTTCCTACTCCTCGCACTCGCCCTGAGGTGCGTGTCCCCAGCCCGGGGCCTCCAGTGATGATCCATGGCACGAAGCCTCCAGTGATGATCCATGGCACGAAGCCTCCAGTGAGGATCCATGGCAAGAAGCCTCCAGTAAGGATCCATGGCAAGAAGCCTCCAGTGATGATCCATGGCACGAAGCCTCATGTGAGGAGTCATGGCACGAAGCCTCCAACAAAGGCTGCCAGTACGGAGCGACGCCCTCCAGACCGGCGCCCTCCAGACCGGAGCCTCCAGCGACGCCCTCCAGTCCGGAGCCTCCAGCGACGCCCTCCAGACCAGAGCCTCCAGCGACGCCCTCCAGTCCGGAGCCTCCAGCGACGCCCTCCAGTCCGGAGCCTCCAGCAACGGTCCCCAGTCCAAAACATCCGGCGTTGATCCACGCAGCGAGGGTCCCCAGCCCGGGGCCTACGGCGAGGATCCGCAGTCCAGATCCTCCGACGATGATCCACGGGTCTGTGCTACAAAAGCGGACTCAGTGTAAAGAAGGGGGGCGGCGTCCAGAACCGGAGCTGCCACCGAGGTTAGATGCCCACCCAGACCCTCCCATATAGGTTTAGGTTTGCGGCCGGAAGTCCGCACCTTTGGGGGGGGTGGGGGTACTGTCACYCCCTGACCTTAGTTATCTTTGTTTTCTTTATTATTTTGGTTAGGTCAGGGTGTGACGAGGGTGGTTTCGGTGTTTTTGTCTTGTCTAGGGTTTTTTGTATATCTATGGGGTTTTGGTATTGTCTAGGTAATGTAGGTCTATGGTGGCCTGGATTGGTTCCCAATCAGAGACAGCTGTTTATCGTTGTCTCTGGGGATCCTATTTAGGTTGCCATTTCCATTTTGGTTTTGTGGGTTATTGTCTATATGATGTTACATGTCTGCACTCGTGTCATTTAGCGTTCACGTTCGTTTTTGTTATTTTGTATAGTTTGTTCAGTCTTCTTATTTATTTAAAGGGAAGATGTATATTAATCACGCTGTGCCTTGGTCTCCTCTCTACGACGTTCGTGACACTTACTTTCACAATTTTAGCTAGTAGTCATCATGAATCAAGTCCACTGTCAAATCCTTTTTAATCCTTGTCATATGAATAGAAAATATAGATAAAACGTATCAGTGCTCATCGACCATTCGACATAAACATTACTCAACAATTTGGAGATCGCAAATTCAACAATGTGTCACGCCCAGACCGTAGAGAGCGTTTTATGTCTCTATTTTGGTTRGGTCAGGGTGTGATTTGGGTGGGCATTCTATGTTCTATGTTCTATGATTGTGTATTTCTATGTGTTGGGCCAGGTGTGGTTCTCAATCAGGGACAGCTGTCTATCGTTGTCTCTGATTGAGAACCATACTTAGGTAGCCTTTTTCCCACCTGTATTTGTGGGTAGTTGTCCATGTTTTAGTTGCCTGTGAGCACTACGTTGGCTTCACGTTTCGTTAGTATGTTTATAATTTTGTTGGAGACACCGTTAATAAATAAGTATGTACGCTCACAATGCTGCGCTTTGGTCCACTTTTTCCCATGGCGATCGTGACACAATGAGTGGTTTGTAAGGAATCGGTGACAGTGGCTAACTGCAAGCATTGCAACTGGGAAGTAGGGAAGAAACAGCTCAAACTGGGGAAAATATGTTTTGAACGTCATTCAACTCGAATTGCATCTTTTCTTTGATGACAAATTTGCCCAGAAGGACCTCTGCGCCACTTTCCTGTTCAAGCACATCACAACATGTGAGTCCAAAAAGTCTTATGCTGCTTCATAAATTATGTAGGATGCCAGAGGATATGTATACTGTCACTAAGAAATCATTAATGTCTAATCGAAATACGATTTCTCTTATCCGCTTGTCGTCCCTTATGCTAGTTTGTACATTCAATTGTCGTAGAAACCACATTGTTTAAGCAAGTCAGCCATATCAGCTATGTTTTTTAAAAGGCAGTAAATGAGGCTGAACGAGCTGTTTCGTGCCAGACAAGGCTCTGCTGAAAACAGTTAGCATGGTAAGGTGTTGGGACTGCTGTTGGGACTCTGCTGTTGGGACAGCTTTATGAAGGAACAGTTTGTTGGCACCTTTTGCCACTGTTATAGTTATAGTGCAATTAATGTATGTTTGTGTTGTGTTGGTGTGGCTTTGCTGTGCATCCATCCCTTTCCTCCCAAGATGTACATGATAAAATCGCCACTTGTATGTGTTATTGTGAAAATGACTGAAAAAACAATTGAGCAAAATGTGTTAAGATTGCTCTAAAAAAAGGTTTATCTAAAAAACGTCGAAATGTCCTTTTCAGATGTAATATTTATATATTTTTAATATTTGTTTAGACTGTGTCACAAAATGTAATTGCGGCCCTATGGCTTTTTATAGCCCCAATAGCCTAGGATACTCACACTACAGATTTTTTGGGTGAATTTTGTGCGCCCCTGCAGATCAATTTATATGCTCTGAGTATTTAAAATGTAACTTGTGAAAAATATATCAAATATTTAAATAGGCTTTTCGTTTCGAAAAACAATCATAGCCTTAGCCCTAATGAATTATAGAAGAGACCTGAACAGCACTAATTGCTAATTCAAATAATCTATCTCATAAGATGTTGTGTATTGCATAACTTTATTTTTATTGTACGTGTCATATGAGGAATCTACAGGATTTCAAAACAGCCGGTCATCATTCTGATCTTGCACAACAGTTCTTGCGACGCCGCTTGGAAAGTACGTCATCGATTAAACAACGGAACCCATTCATTTCAATGAAGGAAGTGGCAGGGCGAGGAGCGTGAACAGGGCGGACCAAAATTGTGGAAAGTCTGTATAACATTATCTGGGAAAGTTGAACTATTGAACTTTGTCGCCGCGACATCGCGTTGCTATTGACCATCGAAGCTCACCATGTTTCCAGCCCTACTGGATTGGCTGTTATACTTAGCAGTATCTGGCATGCTAGCACCAGTATGAGGGCGGTGATTCAGGGTTGCCATGTTCGCTTTTTCGTACAATTGGGCTATTGAAAACGATGTCGCGTGAAAATGTAGCCTAATTCACTGTGACCTGTGACTATCAGGCAGTGAGGCAGCTGTTAGTGAGTGAGTGAGTGAATGGTAGGAGGGGAGGGCCAGAGAGAGTTGTGTGTGTTTGAGACTGGGCGCTTCAGTGGACAGCTAAGTCACGTGAGTGACCTGTTGCCACAAGAAAAGGGCAACCAGTGAGAACAAACACCTTGTAAATACAACCATATTTATGTTTATATATTTTCCCTTTTGACTTTAACTATTTGCACATCGTTACAACACTGTATATAGACATACATGACATTTGAAATGTTTTATTTTTTGGAACTTCTGTGAGTGTGATGTTACTGGTAATTTGGTTGATTGTTTATTTCACTTTTGTTTATTATCTACTTCACTTGCTTTGGCAATGTTAACATATGTTTCCCATGCCAATAAAGCCCGTAAATTGAAATTGAATGGAAATGGAATTGAAATTGAATTTCTAGCAGTTGTAGGTAGGCTATTTAGATTGTCATTATGGAGTTCAATTTCCAAACCTTTTTCTATAAAACATTAACARGCTAGAACTGATGCGCATCAAGTAATAACAGCAACAAACCACAGTAAAACAACTTTAGTTGGTCTAGAGCGCAWTAGACAAATTTGCTAAGTTGTTTAAACTGTATTCTAATGTCCACTTTGCTTATCTAAAACCTTAGTAAGCGAAGTATTTTACACATGCTCAGTGGAAATTTAAATGGAAGTTATGGAACTCCCTCGCTTGCTACAGTTAAGGGAAAAAGACCATAATGAAACTGACATTAAATGTGGAAATGATATCCTACATTTGTATCTGTTGGCCATCATGTAGCCTATTAATGTCTATGTCTATGTAGGCTACTGAAAGCCTAGCATTTGATACAATGACTAAATCACTGGAGTCATTGCAAATCAACTTGTGCCACTTGTGTAGCCTTCCTGGATCTGGCAACCGGTTTTAATAAATAGCCTATACCTTCAGTTTATTGTTGTTTTAACCTTGTGCAATTCTTAATGGCCATGTTTAGTTAATGAAATTGGAAGTTATCAATTGTGATCATGGTCACAGTTCTATCCAATTGCCGATCAGCTGTTATTAGAATGCATTAGATTGAAGGTAACAGTCCGTCAGATTAGGCTACAGGTAAAACTAAATAAAACACTGAATGACAAGCATAGGCCTATAAAGTTCATATCCATATTATTAATATTTGATTCCGTGTTTGAAATTACGACCCCAATCTTACTAGCCTGTTCCAACAGGGCAACAGAAACACTTCTTACCTCAAAATCGCCTCGCTACTCATGTTGAATAAATTAGTCTGTCAATTTGAACAAAGCAAACTGCTAAATCGTTCATTTTACATCTTGCCTACATCTCGCCTAGGTTACTTTAGGCTATTTCAAATAAGATGTAGTTCAATCAGGGGCTATAGGCTACCTGCATCTAGTTAACCAAACCATGGCAGAGTTTCATTACAGTCATGAACCCAGATTTTAGTCAGTAGGCTTAGCCTGTGCCTATTGAAATGACAAGTCAATCTCGCAAATAGGCCATTTATAACTGTTTATAGTCTTAACATCTGGCACATAATAAAGTCACAAATGCCAGAAAATTGCCCAACATTCATTTTTTAAGTGTGTGGTTTGAACCCTGAATGCTGATTGACTGAAAGCTGTGGTATATCAGACCATATACCACAGTTATGACAAAAAAAATACTTTTTACTGTTCTAATTATGTTGTTAACCAATTTATAATATCAATAAGGCACCTCTGCGGGTTTGTGGTATCCAGCCACTCTGCGTTGTAGCTTTTAGCCATGGTATATTGGCCATATATGGTACCACACCTCCCCAGGCCTTATTGCTTAATCATAGCAGTCAAACAAGTTAAATTAACATCCAATGCTAAAAAAATATCTGGCGAGTTTAATGAGGGCTAATTATAATTTKTCTTGCACCATATTTAAATTCATTTTAGTCAAGTTAGCTCGCAATAAMTATTGTTTTGATGGAAAACCGAATTTAGCTCCAWACATCATTACAAGTTACGTTGATATTKATTCTTAATTCGTTCGATGACGTTATGGAAAAGGCTTTTTTTGACTAAATGTGGCAACTCCTCTCAGGTGTTGTGGGGAGGGTTTTTTAAATGTGATTTGGCTAGCAATTGGGCCTAACATGGCAACCCACGGATGGACAGATGGATGTGTTCTCGTGTGGGAAAGCGTTTGTGTGCGCTGCTGCTTTTAGTTTCGATTACCGTAGTTKGACGTTTTCAAGGTGACGGTCYACATTGGGATATATTTGCTGGATAAAATAAATATGGMGAAAGGACTTTATGGATTTCTGACACTCGGTGTGTTGGTGTTTACAGGTAGGGTCTACAGATCGATGTTACTACTTTTTTGTTAATCTACAGATGTTTGCTGTTCCCGTTACCGTATGAATTTCCCATTATGTTTAAACAACTCAATTACTATTTAATTGTATTTTCCAGTATGATGATTAACTTTCTTGAAGTCATAGTAAACTTGATTTTGACTATTTGAAGTCCAAGTCCAATCTCTCCCACTGAATCAATATGTATCTGATCAAGAAAAAGCTCTATTGATGGGTGTGGTAGATTCATTTGGAAGAAAAGCAATTGTTTTTCTCTCTCGAATTCGGTCCCTTAGAACAGTTTCCCAAACTGTGGGGCGGTCCCCCTAGGGTGCAATGCAAGGTGCAGTTTCGAAATTGGGTAGAGTATCATCAGTTCCTCTTGTCATGTCAGTCATTGCATACCTTAGAGTTATTTATAACTTGTCAGAAATGTCCAGATCAACTAGCCCAGGTGTACTCAATTACTATTTGAGAAGGTCCGGTCACACAAATTTCCTAGGCGGTAAAATTCTGGGTTGGTATAGTCTTTATCTGCATAGCAACAAACCTCCACCTCGCAAGTCGCGACCCATATGACTTCAAATTGTTCACAATCCTCTTGTTGATAGAAAGAACATTT
>NW_019942864.1:92146-126875 GCF_002910315.2 Salvelinus sp. IW2-2015 | reverse complement strand
GGAATTGAAATTGAATTTCTAGCAGTTGTAGGTAGGCTATTTAGATTGTCATTATGGAGTTCAATTTCCAAACCTTTTTCTATAAAACATTAACATGCTAGAACTGATGCGCATCAAGTAATAACAGCAACAAACCACAGTAAAACAACTTTAGTTGGTCTAGAGCGCAWTAGACAAATTTGCTAAGTTGTTTAAACTGTATTCTAATGTCCACTTTGCTTATCTAAAACCTTAGTAAGTGTTTTACGCATGCTCAGTGGAAATTTTAAATGGAAGTTATGGAACTCCCTCGCTTGCTACAGTTAAGGGAAAAGGACCACAATGAAACTGACATTAAATGTGGAAATGATATCCTACATTTGTATCTGTTGGCCATCATGTAGCCTATTAATTTCTATGTCTATGTAGGCTACTGTAGCCTAGCATTTGATACAATGACTATATCACTGAAGTCATTGCAAATCAATTTGTGCCACTTGTGTAGCCTTCCTGGAGCTGGCAAACGGTTTTAATAAATAGCCTATACCTTCAGTTTATTGTTGTTTTAACCTTGTGTAATTGTGCAATTATTAATGGCCATGTTTAGTTAATGAAATTGGAAGTTATCAATTGTGATCATGGTCACAMTTCWATCGCAATTGCCYATCAGCTGTTATTAGAATGCATTAGARTGAAGGTAACAGTCCGTCAGATTAGGCTACAAGTAAAACTAAATAAAACACTGAATGACAAGCATAGGCCTATTCAGTTCATATCCATATTATTAATATTTGATTCAGTGATTAAAATTACGACCCCAATCTTACTAGCCTGTTCCAACAGGGCAACAGAAACACTTCTTACCTCAAAATCGCCTCGCTACTCATGTTGAATATATTAGTCTGTCAATTTGAACTAAGCAAGCTGCTAAATCGTTCATTTTACATCTTGCCTAGGTTACTTTAGGCTATTTTTAGTTTTATTACAGTCATGAACCAATATTTTAGTCAGTAGGCCTAGCCTATGCCTATTGAAATGACAAGTCAATCTCGCAAATAGGCCATTTATAACTGTTTGTAGTCTTAACATCCGGCACAAAAGTCACAAATGCCAGAAAATTACCTAACATTCATTTTTTAAATGTTTTTTTTTTTTATATACCCCCTTTTTCTCCCCAATTTCGTGGTATCCAATTACGGACTCGTACGGACTCGAGAGAGGCATATGCGTCCTCCGAAAGACAACCCAGCCAAGCACGCTTAACCCGGAAGCCAGCCGCACCAATATGTGTCGGTAGAAAAACACTGTACATCTGGCGACCATGTCAGCGTGCATTGCGCGATGGTAAAATAACATCCGTGTGGGCAAAACCCTCCCCTAACCCAGACAACACTTGGTCAATTGTGCGCCGCACCATGGGTCTCCCAGGCGAGACCGGGTGTGAACAAGGATCTCTTGTGGCACAGCTAGCCTAGACCACTGCACCACTCAGGAGGCCCAACATTCATTTTTTAAGTGGGTGGTTTGAGCCCTGATTGGCTGAAAGCTGTGGTATATCAGACCATATACCACAGGTATGACAAAAAATGACTTTTTACTGTTCTAATTATGTTGGTAACCCGTTTATGATATCAGTATGGCACCTCAGGGGTTTGTGGTGTTTATACATATTTTTTTACCTTTATTTAAATAGGCAAGTCAGTTAAGAATTTTTATTTTATTTCCAACGACGCCTAGGAACAGTGGGTAAACCGTCTTGTTCAGGGGAAGAACGACGGATTCTTACCTTGTCAGCTCGGGGATTCGATGTTGCAACCTTTCAGTTACTAGTCCAACACTCTAAGCACTAGGCTACCTGCCGCGCCATATGGCCAATATACCGCGGCTAATGGCTGTATCCAGGCACTCTGCGCTGCAGCCTTAAGCCATGGTATATTGGCCAAATATGCTACCACAACTCACCAGGCCATATTGCTTAATCATAACAGTCAAACGAGTTAAATCGTTGATAAAGAATTCTCTGGCAAGTTTAATTAGGGCGAATTATAATTGATCTTGCAACATATTTAAATTCCTTTTAGTCAAGTAAGCTCGCAATAATTATTGATGGAAAAGCGAATTTACCTCCTTACATCATTACAAGTTACGTTGATATTCATTCTTAATTCGCTCGATGACGTTATGGAAAAAGGGTTTATTGACTAAATGTGGCCAATTTCAGCCCTTGTGGGGACGGGTTTTGAGTGGTGATTGGGCTAGCAACTTCAACTCGACCTGCCAACCCATAGATGGACGGATAAATGTGTTCGAGTGTGATAAAGGGTTTGTGTGCGCTGCTGTGTTTAGTTTCGATTACCGTAGTTAGAAGTTTAAGGTGACGGTCGACATTGGGATATATTTGCTGGATAAAATAAATATGATGAAAGGACTTTATGGATTTCTGACACTCGGTGTGTTGGTGTTTACAGGTAGSGTCTACAGATCGATGTTACTACTTTTTTGTTAAACTACAGATGTTTGCTGTTCCCGTTACCGTATGAATTTCCCATTATGTTTAAACAACTCAATTACTATTTKATTGTATTTTCCAGGTATGATGATTAACTTTCTGGAAGTCATAGTAAACTTGWTTTTGACTATTTGAAGTCCAAGTCCAATCTCTCCCACTGAATCAATATGTCTCTGATCAAGAAAGAGCTCTATTGATGGGTGTGGTAGATTCATTTGGAAGAAAAGCAATTGTTTTTCTCTCTCGAATTTGGTCCCTTAGAACAGTTTCCCAAACTGTGGGGCGGTCCCCCTAGGGTGCAATTTCGAAATTGGGTAGAAATGTCAGAAATGACCAGATCAACTAGCCCAGGTGTACTCAATTACTATTTGAGAAGGTCCGGTCACACACATTTCTTAGGCGGTAAAATTCTGGGTTGGTATAGTCTTTATCTGCATAGCAACAAACCTCCACCTCGCAAGTCGCGACCCATCCTCATGTTGATAGAAAGAACATTTAGCATTTTTTAAGGTAATTTCCTCAATGCTCCATATTTTGCTATGGGCGGGGAGAATTTATTTGCCGTTTTAAAGCAAATTTCCTGCAATTATACAAATTTAGCCATGTCTTAAATGTGTTCATATGATACCTGAGTCAATAAAATCAATGGGGGCCTCCTGGGGGTCAAGGCACACATTATGGCCATGATAACTACAAGATTTAGATCGCTGGTTAGCCTAACATACCTACCTACCTAACATGGGCTAGCTAATCAACTGTACATTACTGACATGTTAGAAAAAATCTAATGTCTGTCAATGAATGACATAAGAGGAAAACTTCCCATATACTACCACATTTCAAAATGGCACCTTGTGCATTCTACTGTTACAACTCTCAACCTGTCACGTACGTTGTAATAATGGTCGGACCAAGGCGCAGCGTGCGTAGAGTTCAACATGTTTAATAAATGAAACTCACCAAAACAATACAGAACAAATAAAGAAACAAACAGTGACTAACGGGATGCTACGTGCACTAACTCCAAACAATATCCCATAACATACAGATGGAAAAATGCTACTTAAGTATGGTCCCCAATTAGAGACAACGATAGCCAGCTGCCTCTAATTGGGAATCATACCATAACACCAACATAGAAAAACAAACTAGAACCCCACATAGAAAATATAAACTAGACTAAATCCCTAGTCACGCCCTGACCTACTCTACTATAGAAAATAAAGGCTTCCTATGGTCAGGATGTGACATAACCACATTAATAAATTGAAAGCCTGAGTTTTTAAAATTATTTTTAAAGTCGGGACACATGTCAGCAAACGTTTTTTTATTTATTATTTTGCCCCATAGATTTTGTTGTAATGTTTGAGTCACTTAAATACACATTTGACATGGCAAAATGTATAGAATAAAAATGCTAAATTTTCTCTGTACCTCATAACAAAATGTGTAGAATTGCAGAAAATAAGCTTTAAACCTGCATGATTTTCTCTTCTCCAACAAGAGGGGTGTGAACAGTTTTTGTCATGAAAAGTGCTTTTGCCCATAGAAATAGACGTGGCTCGTGCACAGGGTGGCGCGGGTTGTTCCACAATGCTGGAAGGGGGGTCTGAGTGCAAACGTTTGGGAATCCCTGCCTTAGAGCACTATCAATATTAAAACAAGTTTCATTCATTTACTCCCTTGTTCCTGACTTGACTGAGTGACATTGTTTTTTAACAACAAGCAGAAGCAATAGGCAACTTTCTCTCACCCTCTGATAGTGAAATGTATGGCCACAGTCAAACCAGTTGTCTTGGTCAGCAGGGAGATTGTGATACAAACCAGCAAAAATACTATCAAATATATATTTATTGACAGACATTGTATTGTNTGTGGAGACGTACTGGAGACCTGGTGCGTATAGCCGGCATCAATGGTACCGGTTCGATGACACACCTCGCCCGGTAAGTGCGTGGAGCTGGCACAGGACGTACTGGGCTGTGGAGACGTACTGGAGACCTGGTGCGTATAGCCGGCATCAATTGTATCGGAACTTTAACACACTTCTCAGGACGAGTACGGGTAGCTGACTCAGGTGGCATCGGACGGCTAACACGCTCCTCAGGGCGAATGCCGTGCATACTACGCCAAACCAACAGCTCTCTCTCATCACTCTCCTCAACTTTCGCCAACCACTCCTCGCTCAATCTATCCCAATATTCCTCCTCGGTCTCTGACTTACCCCTCAACTTCGCCGACCACACCGTGTGCCCCCCCCACCCAAAAATATTTTGAGGTTGCTTCTTGGGCTTGCGTCGTGGCCGCGAACCCTGTTGTCGTCACTGTCCTTCCTTCACCGCTTGCGTCTCCCGCCATGGAAGACGAACCTGTCCTGCCAGGATTTCTTCCCAAGTCCAGGATCCCTTCTCATCCAGAATCTCCTCCCAAGTCCAGGATACTTCCTCCTCATGGGCACGCTGCTTGGTCCTTTGTTGATGGGATATTCTGTCACGTACGTTGTAATAATGGTTGGACCAAGGTGCAGCGTGCGTAGAGTTCCACATGTTTAATAAATGAAACTCACCAAAACAATACAGAACAAAACAAATAAAGAAACAAACAAAATCCCTAATCACGCCCTGACCTACTCTACTATAGAAAATAAAGTCTTCCTATGGTCAGGGCGTGACACAACCACATTAATAAATTGAAAGCCTGTTTATATAAATTATTTTTGAAGTCGGGACACATGTCAGCAAATGTTTTTTTTAACGTTTTTTTGCCCCATAGATTTTGTTGTAATGTTTGAGTGTCACGTTCGTTGTATGGATGAATAGAGGAGGACCAAGGCGCAGCGTGATATGAATACATTCTTCTATTTATTTAACGAAGAACCACTTAACAAACTTACAAAACAACGAAACGAACGTGACGCTATATAAGAAAAGTGCAGACACAGGCAACTAACACATAGACAATAACCCACGAAATACCCAAGGAATATGGCTGCCTAAATATGGTTCCCAATCAGAAACAACGATAAACAGCTGCCTCTAATTGAGAACCAATCTAGGCAACCATAGACATACATCACACCTAGACTAGCAAACACCCATAGACATACAAATCAAATCAAATCAAGTTCATTTTATATAGCCCTTCGTACATCAGCTAATATCTCGAAGTGCTGTACAGAAACCCAGCCTAAAACCCCAAACAGCAAGCAATGCAGGTGTAGAAGCACGGTGGCTAGGAAAAACTCCCTAGAAAGGCCAAAACCTAGGAAGAAACCTAGAGAGGAACCAGGCTATGAGGGGTGGCCAGTCCTCTTCTGGTAGTGCCGGGTGAAGATTATAACAGAACTATGCCAAGATGTTCAAAATGTTCATAAGTGACAAGCATGGTCAAATAATAATCATGAATAATTTTCAGTTGGCTTTTCATAGCCGATCATTAAGAGTTGAAAATAGGCAGGTCTGGGACAGGTGGCGGTTCCATAACCGCAGGCAGAACAGTTGAAACTGGAATAGCAGCAAGGCCAGGTGGACTGGGGACAGCAAGGAGTCAATATGCCCGGTAGTCCTGACGTATGGTTTCCCTAGGGCTCAGGTCCTCCGAGAGAGAGAAAGAGAGAGAAAGGCAGAGATTAGAGAGAGCCAAAGATTTTCAAAATTGTTTCATAAATAACAAGCACATGGTCAAATAATAATCAGGAATAAATATCATTGGCTTTATAGCCGATCATTAAGAGTTGAAAAAGCAGGTCTGGGACAGGTAGGGTTCCATAACGCAGGCAGAACAGCTGAACTGGAATAGCAGCAAGGCCAGGCGGACTGGGGACAGCAAGAGTCATCATGCCCGGTTTGCCGACGTATGGTCCTAGGGCCAGGTTCTCAGAGAGAGAGAAAGAAAGAGAGAACGAGAGAATTAGAGAGACGCATACTTAAATTTACACAGGACACTGGATAAGATAGGAGAAGTACTCGCAGTATAACAACTGACCTAGCCCCCCAACACATAAACTACTGCAGCATAAATATCTGGAGGCTGAAGACAGGAGGGGTCAGGAGACACTGTGGCCCCACAGAAGAAATACCCCGGACAGGAACAAAAAACATCATCACCCATATCAACCCTGACCTAACCAAAATAATAAAAGAAAAACAAAGATAACTAAGGTCAGGGCGTGACATTGAGTCACTTAAATACACATTAGACATGGCAAAATGTATAGAATAAAAATGCTACATTTCTCTGTACCTCATGAAAAATGTGTAGAATTGCAGAAAATAAGCTTTAAACCTGCATGATTTTCTCTTCGCCAACAAGAGGGGTGTGAACAGTTTTTGTCATGAAAAGTGCTTTTTGCCCATAGAAATAGACGCGGCTCGTGCACAGGGGGCGCGGGTTGTTCCCAATGCTGGAAGGGGGTCTGATGCAAACTTGGGAATCCCGCCTTAGAGCACTATCAATATTAAAACAAGTTTCATTCATTTACTCCTTGTTCCTGACTTGACTGAGTGACATTGTTTTTTAACAACTAGCAGAAGCAATAGGCAACTTCTCTCACCCTCTGATAGTGAAATGTATGGCCACAGTCAAACCAGTTGTCTTGGTCAGCAGGGAGATTGTGATACAAACCAGCAAAATACTATCAAATATATATTTATTGACAGACATTGTATTGTGATGTCAGTGTTATTTTATGGTATGTAATCATTGCATGTTGTTCACATGTCATGTGCTCTGACCGGTAGGTGGTCCTACACATGCCTCCTTTCCTTTTAGCTCAAAACCCTCCCAGAGTGGTGGTGAGATATGGAGACTCAGTCTCAGTCAACTGCAGCACATCATCCACAGACCATGAGGGGATGGGCTGGGAYGCCACATTSGGAGGTACAGGTTTTGAACAAGYTGTCAACGTTGTCACCTGGACTGTGGAGGACCTTACTGATTGGACAATAGAACCTAAATGCTACATCYWTCTCAWTGKTGGCGYWCAARCCTCAAAAGTACTTCCAGTCATTCTCTACAGTGAGTATTTTCCTCCTTGTGAATCAGAAAGGTATGTTTCTATTTAACTGTATATCAGCATTGAGGGTTTTTTACATTGTTGACCTCCTCCACAGAGACTCCAGACAGAGTCTTCATCTCTGCTCTGAGCCACTCTGGTCCCATGGTGGAGGGGACAGYGTACCAGCTGCAGTGTGACATCCAGAACATCGCTCCTCAACGGAACCTGGTTGTGAAGTGGTACAAAGGGAATGAACTCTTAGATAATGTAACTTACAGTAACGTCAGTAAGACACCAGTGAATGTGTCAGCTACTCTGATGATCAGCCCCAGTAGACATGATGATGGAGCTCAGTATAGATGTAGKGCAGAACTGGACCTGGGACCAGAGGGACCACAACCTCCTCTCATAATGACATCAGAACCTCTTAATTTCACCGTATTCTGTGAGTTCCCTCTAGTCTTATTTTCAATCATTCCATTCATGTTTACAGCTGATCATTTAGTTTGATCTGATACACTACTATGATATTTAACAGAATCTTCCAATAATCTATTATCATCTTATGATTTCACCCTCCCCAAACACTGAATCTTYTGGGAACAGTCCATGTTGATTGGTTATGRTTGTCTTATTTCTCCTCATTCTTCAGACCCCCCAACCTTTTCCAGACCTGAAGCTGAGACCCTGGACATCAGAGTGGGGGAGGAAATCACCTTAAACTGCACGGCTACTGGAAGGCCCAGTCCTCTGTACAGCTGGCAGTCTTCACATGTCCAAGAAGCTCTTTTCTCCCCACCGTCCGAGGTTCCAGGAAACTACACCTGCACTGCCTCCAATCAGATAGGCAAGATCAGCAYGACATTCACTGTGAATCCCAAACCTAAAGGTAGGATCATGTTTCTAWTTAGTACCTAGTCTTATCTTTTTCACAAATGCGTKTATTCTCACCTGCTACCCGTCKCTCTTCCCCTCTCGTTCCCCCTTCACTCACTTACTAGTGGCATTCATGTTACCCTTTACCAGAATGAGACTGTGTCCATTGGTAAGGGTACATCATCAGGTGACCACAAGTACTTTGTTACTTTGCAATTATTACATTGTAACTACACTGTACATATGYAACTAGCTACCATGGAAATATGTTTTTCAGGACACTTCATGTYAAGTGGGACCCAATTTTCCTGTACCATGAATATGTGTTTCTTTCTTAATATTTCCCAAATAGACTGCTCTGATAAATTTCTCCTTTGACAGTATATTTAAATGTCTAATATTGCTCCTGTTTCTCCAGGCAGTCGTGGAACCACTGCAGGGATAGTAGTGGTCGTGCTGGCTTTCTTTGCTCTAGTGTCTGTCTGTGTGGTGCATCACAAACAAATAAACCCTCATTAACCACACCCTCTTCCCACAGGGGGCAGCACAATGTTCTGGGCTATCATAGGATCGGGCCTGGGCCTGGCCTTTGTGATCGTGATTGTCTATGTCGTTGTCAAACACAGAGCAGGTCCCAACTCCATCATCTGACCAGGCCAGAGGAAGAGCAATTCTATCGCCAGTGTGACCAGCAGGACTTCCTCAACAGACACTGTATGAATAAGAATGGTTGTTTATTGAATTATTATGATGGATGGCTTCAATCCTGCATGGCTTATAAATCCAAAGAGTGCTTTCTATTATCCTTCTCCAACCAATAGCTTTGTGCCATTTGGATGTGGTGTTGATGTCACGTTCGTCGTGGTGATGAGAACAAGGTGGGGCGTGATTTGAATACATTCTTCTTTTATTGACGAAGAACACTAAACAAACTAACAAAATAAACGTGAAGCTAATCAAACGAGTGCATACATGCAACTACCCACAGACAACTACCCACAAAACCTAATTGGAAAATGGCAACCTAAATAGGATCCCCAATCAGAGACAACGATAAACAGCTGCCTCTGATTGGGAACCAGTTCAGGCCTACATTACCTACATAGACCTACATTACCTACATAGACCTACATTACCTAGACTTACAAAATCCCCATAGATAAACAAAAACCCTAGACAAGACAAAAACACACATACCTACCCTCGTCACACCCTGACCTGACCAAAATAATACAGAAAACATAGAWAACTAAGGTCAYGGCGTGACAGGTGCGTTGTTTTGAATGTGTCTTGGGCTGTGTCCCTGTGAGCATGTTGCGCCACACTACAAATCATTCATTCACATGCATGTGTGTCCTGTTTTATTATTTGTTTTATCATCAAGCATGCCTGAATGTAGTCTCTCTTTCACAGCCACTGTGTCTCTGTCACGCAGGTAAAGCGGCTGTGGAAACAGGCTAGCCTGATCGCTGTAGTCCGATGACAGCACCAAGTGACCTTATGTGACTGTACAGTGAGAAATGAGCCATGCAATGCATCACTTCCTGTCTAATGCTTTTTTTCTTGTTGCTCTAAAATGGTGATACCAGAGCCTTTTAACCGATTTAAGTTTGCTATACCAAGAGCCACAGGCAGCTTCTCTTCATTGTTGGTTATTTTGTTCTCTGCCCACATTCTTCTACTTTATGTCTCTCGTTTACCGTCACAGCAGCCTTGATTCTCAGTATTGTCGGTATGTTTGATGATAGCTTTAATCGTTTGTCTTTCACTTTCTCAACCTATATCTGCGGACCATAGGGAAGCGAACATGCATACRGACATGAATCCCATGGACACAGTCTCAGGGCTGTGAGGAGAGACAGGCCACTAATGTGTTTTATCTATCTRAGGTATTTTAATAGGCTACACAGTCATATCTCACCATAGGTGGCTCACATGGTCCTTTAASACGTTGCTATACTGTGTGTTAGTAGAAACAATTCTCGGTTTTGACGAGTGGAGTGGCACAGTCCTTCAATCGTTGTCTTTTTAGGTTGAATCACAATTAGAGATTTGTGTTTKTTTTTTATTACAATTTTAWAACAAATTCATGCTAGATATTTCAAGGTATGGTTACAGTGTTAAGTGCAAAGTATGTTCAGTTCACGTTGCACAGGGCTGGAATAGCATTGGTACAGTTGGAAATGGTGCTTGTAAGGTGCACAGGACACTGTTTGAGCTGCACTATGTTAACTAGCTTTTTGCATGTGATGTTTGTGTATTGTGTCGCTAACTAATTATGTGTATATTGTCCATTTTATTTCAGCACTGAATGTTGTTATATGCTCTCTTTCACAGTCACTAACACTCATTCTCTGCTTTATTTAGASATTTTTGTCAGCTTGCTTATGTTTATATGACCTGGGATGTGTGTGTTTCCATCTGACTGCTCTTCCGTTCAGACATTTAGTTCTCTCTTCGGAATGTCAATACTGTCAGGCTCAGCATTGTGTCAGAGATTCAGTTTCAGGCGTTGCTCTACTGCAACATATTTAGGTGAGAATCATGCCGTCTTTAATTTCCATTTCAATAGTGCTGCAACATTGGTTGAATGTTTCGCATCGACAATGCAGGTGATGTTTACCATGCATACACAGCATTCACTTTCCAACATCAACCAGCTATGCTCATTGAGTTAAAGTTTTGAAATGACCAGTCTTTCACTGTGACATGTTCCTCTACTGTCTTTTGTATGCCATTTCTCTCATACATCACTGTAACACTGACACATTCATACTAATCACTACAAACTAAGATCCATGTAAAGCGAAGCATGAAAGTCCATCTGTTATCCTGCCTACGGTGGCTCAAATAAATACTTCCTTTTTCAGAATTGAGTGTGTGTCCTTTTTGTGTCTTTCGGGTTCTGCTTCATCCTGGTGAAGGGGACTTCTGCCTTGCCAAGAAACACTTTGTGTGTGCAGCCTGACTGTTGCTATAACAACCTGGCTGCAGTGTAGACTTATAAGGGCAATTTGCCAGCACATTTAGTCCTTGAGCAAAAACATGTTATATTATACACACATGATCATTTTCAGAAACAAGTGTACAGTAGTGTACTTCCACAACAAACAAAGGCACAGCGTAGAAACACAAAACAGAGTAGACATACTGTAGACACTGAGGATTGGCAGCTGAGCCTTCTATAAATACACCCAATAAGCATCCAAWTACTGAGCAATGTTTCTGGCAGCCTGGTCACGGCCGGTGCTGTTGTGCAGTGGTGGTACATTCTGATCACAGTGTGWGGCCTACACACTACATGCCGGACAACTCAAGTCCAACAATCCAACCTGCTTGAGTCTTGACAAAGCATGGGGTGTCCAAGCAGTGTGCGCATGGGAATCAAACATGKCTGCAGAAAAGAGAGTAGAACTGCAATGTGAGTTTTCTCAAACCACCTACGTATATGAATCCACAGTCACACGGGAATTGTTTAGTTTGAGGCAAATTAACACGGGTCATTGAAGTTTCATTTCAGATTAAAGAACTGAAAATTGTAACCGTAGCACCATTCTGAAGTCAGAACTCTATATGGGTATTTTCTAAAAACAGAAAAGGGATGTCATCTGAATAGCTTGGGGTTGTGCTGCTGTAACAATACATGACAGCGAACAGAACTACAAAAGATCTAGGCTGAGATTCTAGGAGTAGGAATACATTTTGGGCTGAAATATATCATGGMTCTGATATATTAACTCTCATTGAACATGAAAATACAGATTSTAACTAAACCACAAATAAATGATTAAAGGAAGAATTTCCCCTGTGAGATGTAGGCCTAATGAGTTACCATTGAGGTCTGGCCTTGATGCCTGTCAAACTTCCTTAGCCCCCTCTTCTCCCCCTCGGGGCCCTGCAGTCAGACACAGACTACGGTATGAGAGCCCTCGTTTGGTGAGGYAGGGCTTTTGTTAGTAATCACAGTTCACTTTGGAGTTGCCAAGCAGGACCAAGTCGGAATTCCACTCGCCTTTCAACTCCGACCATAGTGGACCTCATCAAAGTCTGCAAAAAGATGGAAAACTACTTTCTAAAATGGATCCTAACCTTTTGCATGTTCTGCACCGGTAAGATGTTGCAAGAGACAACATTATATTATTCATAAGATTTTCTTATTCTCTGTGGAGTCGAGGGTTATGGGACATCTGCAGTAGAGGCCCCCTTTGTATCGACGAGTTTGTAGTTTGAAGACGTTTTTGGCAATAGAAMTGGTCATAAATGGTTTTAAAGCTCTTCGGCGAAATACTCTTATATAATATTGCACATATGAGTGTGTGAATTATTTACCTGTGCTTTGTCCACTGAAATTAAACTTGCAACCCAGAGATGATGGCAAAGTGGAACCTGCATCCCACCCAATCTTATATCCACAGTGATACAAACCGATCATAAACACCTGCTAAAGTCACACAATCAAATCACTGCAAGCAACATTTTCTTTGTATCTGTAAATGTGATTTTATTTAACAAATATGAATGTTGCGGATATCCCGGCAATAATAGACCTTTCTAATTAGATTACGTGATGATCATGATGATAATGAAAAAGATTGTGAAAATGATGCAGATGAAGACAATGTAACGATGATGATGGTGAAGATGATATTGTCCATGTCTCAGTGTCAGGTGAAGGATGCTCTCTGGAGCTGAAACCCTCCAGGGTGGTGGTGGGGTTTGGGGAGCCTGTGTCTGTCAGCTGTGAGGCCTCTCGCCCGGTGCGTGTCCTAGGCTGGGAGTCAGCCATCGGGGCATCACACACCCAACAGGACCGTGCTGTCCAATGGAAGGTGGACAGTCTGATCGACTGGATCGAGGAGCCTATCTGCTACGGAGTCTTCTTCACTGCACCCAGACAGTGTGAGGAGAAGCTCAACCTCATCCTTTACAGTGAGTCAACCTGGCCTACATAAAGCTGGCTTTTTATCTRAGCTCAATTAAAGGCAGAGCATGGCTGCAGTACATGCATCAGGCCATACTTCATAATGATGAATTCTATTTGTGACGACTACTACTACATGTACGTGTTGTGCTTAACACACTAACCAGCTGATCTTTCACAGAGACTCCAGACAGTGTCACTATCAGCTCAGCGAACCACACTGGTCCCATGTTGGAGGGGAAAGAGTACCAGCTGCTCTGTGATGTCCAGAACATCGCCCCCGTTCAATACCTCACTCTGAGGTGGTACAGAGGGCAGACTGAAGTTTACAACCACTCTTTCTCTGATCTGACCCCTGCCTCCCCTGTCCAAGTATCCTCCATCCTCCTGATCACCCCAACCAAAGCTGATAACGGAGCCCAGTACAAGTGRGTGGCTCAGCTGGAKTTGGGACCAGAGGGACCACAACCYCCTCCTTCAGTGACATCAGAGCCTCTCAACGTCTCTGTGCAATGTGAGCCTATCCACTCAACCCAACCATTAATAGTTTCATGAGAAARAATGAAATKCAATTGTGTTTGTGTATTCGTTRATATGCAATATCCATCCCTTTCCCTTATACTTATTTTCTCAGACCCGCCATCCTTCCTCAGTCCTGAGGCTGAGACCCTGGACATCGGTGTGGGGGATGAAATCWCATTAAACTGCACGGCTACAGGAAGCCCCAGTCCTGTGTACAGCTGGCAGTCTTCAGATCCCAAAGAGAAGATGGAGGACCAACCTGTTTTTACCTCTTCCTCCTTGCTTCCAGGGACCTACACCTGCATTTCCTCTAATAAGATTGGCAAGAAGAGTAAGCAGTTCATCATCAAGACTAAGTCTTAAGGTAGGAGGACACAGTGAAGGGGGCATTGTTAAATGCAAACATTTAGAGGATAGAACTAGCACTCTCTACAATCATACTTGTTATAGAAGCCATTGATCTTATTTGGTATGTAATGTGAGGAGTCTCTTGAAGGTAAAACGGGCCACGTTGGAGGTATGTGACTTTTCCCACAGTGGAGTGTTGGCTTTACAAAACAAAAGTCCACGTTTGGGGGATTAGCAGAGGGAAGATATTGTCTGTCTCTAATATCAATTGCACGGTTTTGTTACAGGTGTGAGAGCGTCATCATTGTCAGCCAGACCATCACACAGGAAAAAAAGGAATCGCCTTACATTTTCAAAGACTTTGGTCATGTAATAGTTTATAGTAGCATATTATTGTGTTATGATTGATTCTTGTTGTTATTGCAACATAACGTATACTTTGATGTGTTTAAYTATATATGTAGGGTATACAGTTCACTTTCAGTGTGGAGAACCCTAGAACGCGAGGTAGTGTGAATAATTATATCCCTTAATAAGCTATCCATTAACTTTATTTTGGAAATCTACGTTGTTGTTTATGTTCTTTCTCTCTTTTTTATGTGTCATAAAAACACTAATAAAATGACAAATGTATATTTATATGGCCAGTTGGTTTTATTATTATCAATGATGGTAGGCTATTATTATTAAATCTACTAAATAATATATATWTWTTTTTAATTATAAAAATCTTATGCCCCACCCACATGCCTTTGCCTTGACGTTCTTCAATGACGAATTTACGTAGAGACGTGGAAAACGTCTAAACGGAAACTTCCAGGGTTTCTTCCTTAGCTAGCTAAAGCTATATTGTGCACTATTGTTGTTAAGCAATAGTAAATATATTAGCTWCCGATATAATTTCTAACAAGGTTTTAAGTTAGCTAGTTACGTTGTATCATTAGACTCAAATCTATTATTTTCACTTTTAACGTGCTCTTGCTAKAAGCACATTTTAGCCTTCTAGCTAGGTAGCTAGAATGACAAGTAGGATAGACTACAGCGTGTGGGACCACATTGAGGTTTCAGATGATGAAGATGACACTCATCCAAACATCGATACACCCAGCCTTTTCAAATGGAGACATGAGGTAACGTTATGTCGATTAAAGGGATGCATTTGATAGCTACTTGGTCTCTGTAAGTTAGCTAATCATCACATTYTTAGCTAGCTTTCTAGATTTGCAGATGCTTTAGCTAGCTACGTTATGTAAACAGCCTGCTTTTGCAGATAAACGCAATGGAAAGATAAACATAACATTTGGCGTTATGTGTTGTATATCTAGTTATKCGTGATGAGATCCCTTTGTCCTGACCCCTCTCCCCACCATCACCTAGGCGCGTGTGGAACGAATGGACCAGTTCATAAAGGCTGGTGAGGACCTGGAGAAGGGGCTAGCTGAATCTAAGCGCAAGTTGACTGAAGCACAGAAGAAGACAAAGAATCTGTCCAGTTCAGTCACGGACGATGCCAAAGCCGAGCTGAGCAAGGCACAGGCCGAGGAGAAGAGGCTGAAGAAGGAGGAGCGAGACTGGGAGAAGAAACTGGAGGACCACCGGCGGGAAGAGAAGAAGATGCCATGGAACGTAGACACACTCTGCAAGGAGGGCTTCAGCAAGGTGGGTTTAGTGTGTGGAACCACTGGTTCTCACTGGCTGCAGGTGATGGTTATTTGCTGATGCCACTTGACTTGCCCCACTCCAATCTCTCTCTTTCCTTCTGTCTCTCCTAGAGTGTTATGAATGTTAAGCCAGATGTGAAGGAGGAGACCGAGGAGCAGAAAGAGCAGAAACACAAGACCTTTGTGGAGAAGTATGAGAAAGAGATCAAACACTTTGGTGAGAGTCATTWRCCCATTCTTTGTTGTCCCCATTCTTTGTGGGTAGTTGTCATGGCCATGGTKTCTGTCTCTGTTGTCAGGTATGATGAAACGCTGGGARGACAGCCAGAAGTACCTATCAGACAACCCTCACCTGGTGTGTGAGGAGACGGCCAACTACCTAGTCATCATGTGCATTGACCTGGAGGTGGAGGAGGTGAGAGCAGAACCGTAATACGACAAACCTCACCTCTAATAACCCATCAGGGATTTCATCCACTATACATTACCCCAGAGGACACTCATCAGGGTCATGTTCAGTAGGGCACAGGGTAGCAAAACGTTTTGAAACAGAAAACGATAGTGTTTCTTGTTGAACAAGTCCAGGTAGTCCCTCCCTGTTTCAGTCCATTTTCTTACGTTTGGTGCATAATGAACACAATCCTGGTGTAGAGAAGGTTATGAAGTAGGTTAGTAAGTGATCGTCTGATCCTCTTTATTTGCCCAAACATGCTTCAGTACGAAGTACACATGCAGTTTCCTTTTCTTGATACAGATGAGCATAGACAAGGGTTAATGTCAGTGTCCTGTTGATGTTTTCCTCCTGTAGAAGAAAGCGCTGATGGAGCAGGTGGCCCACCAGACCATAGTGATGCAGTTCGTCCTGGAGCTGGCTAAGAGCCTAAAGGTGGATCCCCGCGGTTGCTTCCGTCAGTTCTTCGCCAAGATAAAGGTTTGTTTGTGTGTAAAGGTAATACATTTCCCACTTGCACTCAATAGCAAAGCATATAGACAGTTACATTTCCCTCTCTCAGACTGCAGATCAGCAGTATCAGGATGCCTTCAATGATGAGCTGGAGTCCTTTAAGGAGAGGGTGCGCGGCAGGGCCAAGATTCGCATCGAGAGGGCCATGAAGGAGTACGAAGAYGAGGAGAGACAGAAACGCCTGGGGCCCGGAGGACTGGATCCTGCTGAGGTGTATGAGTCCCTACCTGAGGTACGGAACATCTACTGCTGCACCTCCTTCATTTAGCACCGTCCTTCCATCATAATCATCATCCCTATCTCTGTTTTTGGTTTTGCAAGTTAACGAAGCCAAAGATTGGAAAGCTGCCGCGGTCATCCCCCTCTTCAAAGGGGGAGACACTKTAGACCCAAACTGCTACAGACCTATATCTATCCTACCCTGCTTTTTCGAAGGTCTTCGAAAGCCAAGTTAACAAACAGATCACCGACCATTTCGAATCCCACCTTACCTTCTCCGCTGTGCAATCTGGTTTCCGAGCTGGTCATGGGTGCACCTCAGCCACGCTCAGGTCCTAAACGATATCATAACCGCCATCGATAAGAGACAATACTGTGCAGCTGTACTCATCGACCTGGCAAAGGCTTTCAACTCGGTCAATCACCACATTCTTATCGGCAGACTCAACAGCCTTGGTTTCTCAAATGACTGCCTCGCCTGGTTCACCAACTACTTCTCAGATAGAGTTCAGTGTGTCAAATCGGGGGCCTGTTGTCCGGACCTCTGGCAGTCTCTTGGGGGTGCCACAGGGTTCAATTCTCGGGCCGACTCTTTTCTCTGTACACATCAACGATGTCGCTCTTGCTGCTGGTGATTCTCTGATCCACCTCTACGCAGACGACACCATTCTGTATACTTCTGGCCCTTCTTTGGACACTTGTGTTAACTAACCCTCAGACGAGCTTCAATGCCATACAACTCTCCTTCCGTGGCCTCCACTGCTCTTAAATGCAAGTAAAACTAAATGCATGCTCTTCAACCGATCACTGCCCACACCTGCCCGCCCGTCCAGCATCACTACTCTGGACGGTTCTGACATAGAATATGTGGACAATACAAATACCTAGGTGTCTGGTAAGACTGTAAACTCTCCTTCCAGACTCACATTAAGCACTCCAGTTGAAAATTAAATCTAGAATCGGCTTCCTATTTCGCACAAAGCATCTTCACTCATGCTGCCAGACACCCTGGTAAAACAAAACTGACTATCCTTCCGATCCTTAACTTCGGCGATGTCATTTACAAAATAGCCTCCAACACTCTACTCAGCAAACTGGATGCAGTCTATACACTGCCATCCGTTTTGTCACCAAAGCCCCATATACTACCACCACTGCGACCTCTATGCTCTCGTTGGCTGGCCTTCATATTGCCCTTCATATTCGTTGCCAACCACTGGCTCCAGGTCGTCTATAAGTCTTTGCTAGGTAAAGCCCGCTTATCTCAGCTCACTTGTCACCATAGCAGCACCCACCCGTAGCACACGCTCCAGCAGGTATATTTCACTGGTCACCCCCAAAGCCAATTCCTCCTTTGGCCGCCTTTCCTTCCAGTTCTCTGCTGCCAATGACTGGACGAACTGCAAAAATCACTGACGCTGGAGACTCATATCTCTCACTAACTTTAGCACCAGCTGTCAGAGCAGCTCAAAGATCACTGCACCTGCCATAGCCCATCTGTAAATATCCCATCCAACTACCTCATCCCCATACTGTTATTTATTTTGCTCCTTTGCACCCCAGTATCTCTACTTGCACACTCATCTTCTGCACATCTATCATTCCAGTTTAATTGCTATTTGTAATTATTTCGCCACTAGGCCTATTTATTGCCTTACCTCCCTTATCCTACCTCATTTGCACACACTGTATAGACTTTTTCTATTATATTATTGACTGTATGTTTGTTTATTTGATAGGTGAGAATMATCTGTTAATTGAATGATTAGAATATTCCGCCCTGAAACATATAATTGTATGGAAGTGATTAGAATGTATAAAATCATAATCAGTAAATGTGTAGTCCTAGTCAGAATTAGGGTAAAGACAATATGTCTTTATGGTATTTTAAACACAGACTGTCTGAGCTTGGTGCCGACCTGACTAGAGATTTGGGAGAGAACAGGGACTACGTGTCAAGGACAAGGTCACTAATCTCTGTCGGCTGGGTAGTGAGACAATGTGTGCGTAGCAGGACATTGTGTGCGTCTGTTTGTGTGTATGTGTGTGCGTCTGTTTGTGTGTATGTGTGTGCGTATGTTTGTGTGTATGTGTGTGTGTATGGTTTTGTGAATGTGTGGGCGTGAGAAGTCAGTATAAAATGAATTGTTTTGTATTCTTGACTTTAGAACGTTCCGTGAATAAACCTTTTTGACAATTTCAGCTGGGGCTCCGTCTGTTTCATTCGACCAGGATCTTACAAATTCTGGTTTGCAGACTGAGTAATATAATAAAATTGGGTTATGAACCTTGAGAACAAAATTCTCTTAACAATTGGTCCTTCGAGCCGGATCTCAATATCTGCCTCTGTCGTCCCAAGGAACTGGGACATTATTCCATGTGTAACTCTGTGTTGTTGTTTGTGTTGCACTGCTTTGCTTTATCTTGGCCAGGTCGCAGTTGTAAATGAGAACTTGTTCTCAACTAGCCTACCTGGTTAAATAAAGGTGAAATAATTTTGTTTATTTTGTCCTTTTTGTAGGAGATGCAGAAATGTTTTGACGAGAAGGACATTGCAATGTTGCAGACTGTCATCACTAAACTGGACCCAACGGTAGGTTACAAAACCAAATCCATTCCTGTGTTTCTTTTGTTATATTGTCTTCCACGTGCTCAGGGCAAGCATACGACAACATACATTGTACTAKAAATGTAAAGGCACACTGAATAGTGACATAAAACTTCCTGAAGTTGTTATAAACAGMTGCTCTGAATGTCATTGTTCCCACCCGTCAGGAGGCTAAGGTCCACATGAAGAGATGCATTGACTCTGGCCTRTGGGTCCCTAACTCACGGGCAGACGAGGGAGATGACAAGGAGGAAGACGCTACTTATGAAGAGCTGAATAAGGAGATGGGTGAACAGAAGATAGAATGATTGACATMAATTGACTTTACGATGATGATATTTTCATCTATGTAGTCATCACTTCTATTGCTACTCCCAGTGTTTTTTCATGAATTTCTCCTTAACGCTTTGGAACTATGTAACCTCTCTGTGGTGATGTCCACTCTTTGTGGACAACAGTATCACWCCAATATCACTTGCTGAATGCTTTTCTTTTTTTAAACATAATTRTTGCTTGGGCCTTATTAGTAAAGCTGTATTCTTAAACGTGTGTGTGCCTGTACATAGTCTCTTTGGGTGTGTGTGTGTGCCAGCCAGCCAATCTGTTGTTTACCTTGTATTTATGTGCTTTCAGTTGCTGGGGAACATTGTTTTCTCTTTTTCTTTCAATAGTCTCACTACTGGTTCTACATGTATAGGCATGGCAGGATTTTAGTTCTTGATGTGATAGAATTATACATAGTGATGTAACGTGGGATAGCCTAGTAACTGAGGTTGAAATTGGATCATATCAACATGTGACATTTTGAATCCAGTGTACTTGCCCCTTAGGACCTTTTTGCTCATTGTTTTCTCTCCTTAATTTGACCAGCAGGTGTCACCTCCCATCAACTTTTAAGTTGATGGGAGAATCACTTTGAGTATTATTTGCTATTAAAAATAACACTGATGTGGTTTACATGAGTCAGGATAGGGTGTTATTGAATTGAGATTTATTAGAAACATTCTAAGATCGTATCACCTGTCTTCCGTCGCATTATAATGCTTAGTGCAACAWACTAATATGGTCCAACCACACCAAGACAGTCGTGAAGAGGGCACGACAACACCTTTTTCTCCTCAGGAGACTGAAACGGTTTGGCATGGGTCCCKAGATCCTCAAAAAGTTCTACAGCTGCACCATCGAGAGCATCCTGACTGGTTGCATCCACTCTCATATGGCAACTGCCTCATCTGACCCATAACGCTACAGAGGTGGTGCTACGGCCCAAACATCATGGGCCAAGCTTCCTGCCGTCCAGGACCTATATACCAGGCTGTCAGAGGAAGGCCAAGAAATTGTCAAAGACTCCTTCACCGACGTCAAGACGCTACTGGAGCGCCAATCTAGTCCAAAAGGCTCCTGATCAGCTTCTATCCCCAAGCTATAAACTTCTGAACAATTAATCAAATGCCACCCGACTTTTACTTTGACCCCCGCTTTTGTTTTGACACTGATGCTACTCGCTGTTTATCATCTTTGCATAGTCACTTTCCCCTACCTACATGTACAAATTACCTGACTAACCTGACCCCCCGCACATTTACTCACGGTACCGGTGCCTCCTGTATATAGCCTCTTATGTTATGTAATTCTACTGTGTTCCTTTTTTATTTTTGCTATTTTATTTAGTTAAATATTTCTTAACTCTATTTCTTGAACTGCACTGTTGGTTAAGGCTTTAATAAGCATTTCACGATAAGTCTCACCTACCCCTACCGTTCAGAATTTGGGTCATTTAGAAATGCCTTGTTTTTGAAAGAAATCACATTTTTTTGTCCATTAATTACACCAGATTTGCCAGTTCTTGCTGTGAGATGTTACCCCATCTTCCTACAAGGCACCAGCAAGTTCCGGACATTTCAAGTGGGAATGGCCCTAGCCCTCACCCTTTATCCACAGCTCCCAGACGTGCTCAATGGATTAGATCCGGGCTCTTCGCTGGCCATGGCAGAACACTGACATCCTGTCTTGGAGGAAATCACGCACAGAACGAGGCAGTATGGCTGGTGCATTGTCATGCTGGAGGTCATGTCAGGATGAGCCTGCAGGAAGGTACCACATGAGGAGGAGAATGCTTCCCTTTAACGCACAGCGTTGGAATTGCCTGCAATGACAACAAGCTCAGTCCGATGATCTGTGACACACCACCCCAGACCATCATGATCCGACCCTCCACCTCCAAATCGATTCCGCTCCAGAGTACAGCCTCAGTGTAACGCTCATTCCTTCGACGATAAACGCGAATCCGACCTTCACTCCGGAGACAAAACCGCAACTCGTCAGTGAAGAACACGTTTTGCCTCCTGTCTGGTCCAGCGATGGTGGTTGTGCCCATAGCGACATGTTGCGTGATTTCTGTGGACCTGCCTTACAACGGCCTACAAGCCCTCAGTCCAGCCTCTCAGCCTATTGCGACAATCTGAGCAGATGATGAGATTGCGCGTTCCTGTGTAACTCGGGCATTGTTGTTGCCATCCTGTACCTGTCCCGCAGGTGTGATTCGGATGTACCAATCCTGTGCAGGTGTTTACACGTGGTCTACCACTGCGAGGACGATCAGCTGTCCTCCTGTCTCCCTGTACGCTCCTTAGCGTCTCAAAGACGACATTGCAATATTGCCCTGGCCACATCGCAGTCCTCATGCCTCCTTGCAGCATGCCTAAGGCACTCATGCAGATGAGCAGACCCTGGGCATCTTCTTTGGTGTTTTGAGTCAGTTAGAAAGCCTCTTAGTGTCCTAATTTTTCATAACTGACCTTAATTGCCTACCGTCGTAAGCTGTTAGTTCTAACGACCGTTTCCACAGGTGCATGTTCATTAATGTTATCATTCATTAACAACAATAAACAGTGTTAATTCTCTACAATGAAATATCTGGTAAGTTATTTGGATTTTACTAATTATCTTTGAAAGACAGGGTCCTAAAAAGGACGTTTCTTTTTTGCTGAGTTAGGCGTACAGAGGCCCATTATCAACAACCATCACTCCTGTGTTCCAAGTGCTATATCTTAATCCAAGTTTATCATTTTAAATGGATCTAATGGATCATTAGAAAACCCTTTGCAATTATGTTACACAGCTGAAAATCTTGTTCTGATTAACGAAGCAATAAAACTGGCCTTTAGACGTGAGTATCTGGAGCATCAGCATTATGGTTAGATATAGGTCCAAAATGTCCAGAAACAAAGAACTTCCTCTGGAACTCATCAGTCTATTCTTGTTCTGAGAAATGAAGGCTATTCCATGCGAGAAATTGCCAAGAAACGTAACATCTCGTACAACGCTGTGTACTACCCCTTCAAAACACGCAACTCTATCTAACCAAATAGAAAGAGGAGTAGGAGGCGCCTGGTGCACAACTGAGCAAGAGGACAAATACATAGAGTCTAGTTTGAAACAACGCCTCACAACCTCAACTGCACTTCATTAAATATACCCCAACGTCAACAGTAAAGACGCGACTACGGATGTGCCCTCTAGGCAGAGTTGCAAAGAAAAAACCATATCTCAGACTGCCAATAAAAATAAAAGATTAAGATGCAAAAAAGAGACAGACACTGGAACAGAGAAGATAAAAAAGTGTTATGGACAGAAAATCTAAGTTTGAGTGTTCGGATCACAAAGAAAACATAGGACGCAGAAAAAATGAAAAGATGCTGGAGGAGTGGTTGACGCCATCTGTCAAGCATGGTGGAGGCAATGTATGGTCTGGGTGCTTTGGTGGTGGTAAAGTTGGAGATTTGTACAGGTTAAAAGAATCTTGAAAAGGAAGGCTAATCACTCCATTTTGCAAGCCATGCCGATACCCTTGGATGGCGCTTACTTGAACCAATTGTCCTCCCTACAACAGGACAATGACCCAAAGCACAGCTCCAAACTATGCAATAACTAATAACTGTCTATAAGGAGTGGCCAGCAGTCACCGGATCTCAACCCTACTGAGCTGTTGTGGGTGCAGCTTGGCCATATGGTACTGTAGGAAGTGCCCATCAAGCCAATCCAATTTGTGGGAGATGCTTCAGGAAGCATGGGGTGAAATCTCTTCAGATTACCTCAACAAATTGACAACTAGAAWGCCAAACGTCTGCAAGGCTGTAATTGCTGCAAATTGAGGATTTTTTGATGAAAGCAAAGTTTGAAAGACACAATTATTATTTCAATTAAAAATCATTATTTATAACTTTGTCAACATCTTGACTATATTTCCTATTCATTGTGAAACTKATTTCATGTATGTTTTCATGGAAAACAAATAAATGTATAAYTGACCCCAAACTTTTGAACGMTAGTGTATTTCTTGAACTGRAATGTTGGTTAAGGGATTGTAAGTAAGCATTTCACGATAAGGTCTACAACTGTTGTATTCGACGCATGTGATAAATACGACTTGATTTGAGCTATGCCACAAGACTACTGTAGTACAGCTGGTTCAAGGGGAGTGGCCAAAAGTGTCTTTCGGTGTTTTCATTTTGTAGCTGACTTCTCTGTCTATGCGCTTCACGGGCATGCGTAGGAGTAGGGGAGACACGCATTAGGAAATCATACGAAGAGTGGACTTCGGTTCAACCTGCATTGGGTTTTCTAACTACACGTTTTAGGGACGCAACTAAATGGTAAGAATTCTGTAGTTTGACAAATGTGCAATACAATTTACAAATACCCGGCATTGGCGGATAAAGCATACTATATCAGTATTATAGGAAGTAGGCATTATGCCTCTGGTTTACAATTGTTTACAGTACACAGAAGGCTATATTCCACCATATCCGTGAGCAATCAGTTCGATGACGAAGTGATCAATGTATTGGTGAGAATAGATTTAGAAATGATGTGGAAACATTGGATAAATTATATCCGGATTTTCATGTCATGTTATCGTTAAATATGCGTCTTTACTGAAGTTCATGTGCAATACCCGGAAGGCCTTACTAGAAAATATTGGATCATATCGCGAGTTTCTCAGAACATGGTAATAATGCTGAACAATTACATGGTAACAAATCTATTTGATCCAGATGTGCTTACTCGCTACAATAAGCTTACCTTGTATTTGAGTATACATTTTGTTGTTGATATTAACAAAACCCATGTATAAGTATAAAACGCATGTCCTTATTTGTTCTCTGGATTTGTTACCATGTAATTGATTACAGTGAAATACTTTTCTCTTACTTCCTCCTGGACAGTGTGAGTGACCCAGCCTGGTCCATGATGTCTCGAAGTGGCCACTCCAAGAGTACCAGGACAGGGTCATCCACAGGCCAGTGTGAGCCTCCTCAGGGACCAGGCGTCCATGTCTATCTGTTTTGGACCAAGGGAGGGGAGCGCTATCTGACCCACACAGAGGGTAAAGTGACAGCTGAGCTTTCCATCTCTGCAGCACAGACTGTGGTAAGAACAAGTGCCATTTATTTTTTCATGAAACAGAAACAATATTTTGTGTGAGTATTGAGAAAGAATTTAGGGCTCTCCGGTTAGCTGTGTGGTGTTCTGTTTGCTCATGTTAGAGGACATTGGCAGCCTGGCACGTACGGGTGTGTTTGAGTTGATGACTCCAGGAATCTGGGTTTTACAGGGCATTCGGGAAAGTATCAGACCCCATCACTTTTCCACATTTTGTTACGTTACAGCCTTATTCTAAAATGGATTCAATAGTTTATTTTCCTCATAAATCTACACACATTACCCCATAATGATTAACAGAAACAGGTTTTTAGAAATGCTTGCAAATGTATAAAAAAAAAACTGAAATATTACATTTACATAAGTATTCAGACCCTTTACTCAGTACTTTGTTGAAGCACCTTTGGCAGCAATTACAGCCTCGGGTCTTCTTGGGTATGACGCTACAAGCTTGGCACACCAGTATCAGGGGAGTTTCTTCCATTCTTCTCTGCAGATCCTTCAAGCTCTGTCAGGTTGGATGGGGAGTGTCGCTGAACAGCTATTTTCAAGTCTCTCCAGAGATGTTCAATCGGGACATTCATCGACTTGTCCCAAGCTACTCCTGCATTGTCTTGGCTGTGTGCTTAGAGTCATTGTCATGTTGGAAGGTGAACTTTCACCCCAGTCTGAGGTCCTGAGCGCTCTGGAGCAGGTTTTCATCAACAATGTACTTTGCTCTGTTATCTTTCCCTCGATTCTGACTAGTCTCCCAGTCCCTACTGCTGAAGAACATCCCTACAGCATATTGCTGCCACCACCATGCTTCACCGTAGGGAGGGTGCCAGGTTTCCTCCAAACTAGAGGTCGACCGATTAATCGGAATGGCCGATTAATTAGTGCCGATTTCAAGTTTTCATAACAATCGGACATTTTTTTTTTTTACACCTTTATTTAATTTTATTTAACTAGGCAAGTCAGTTAAGAACACATCTTATTTTCAATGACGGCCTAGGAACGGTGGGTTAAATGCCTCGTTCAGGGCAGAACGACAGATTTGTACCTTTTTACCTCAATCTTGCAACCTTACAGTTAACTAGTCCAACGCTCTAACCACCTGATTACATTGCACTCCACGAGGAGCCTGCCTGTTACGCGAATGCAGTAGAAGCCATGGTAAGTTGCTAGCTAGCATTAAACTTATCTTATAAAAAACATTCAATCAATCAATCATAATCTCTAGTTAACTACACATGGTTGATGATATTACTAGTTATCTAGCGTGTCCTGCGTGCATATAACCGATGCAGTGCGTATCGTTGCCCAATGTGTACCTAACCATAAACATCAAGGCCTTTCTTAAAATCAATACACAGAAGTATATATTTTTAAACCTACATATTTAGCTAAAAGAAATCCAGGTTAGCAGGCAATATTAACCAGGTGAAATTGTGTCACTTCTCTTGCGTTCATTGCACGCAGAGTCAGTGTATATGCAACAGTTTGGGCCGCCTAATTTGACAGAATTACGTAATTATGACATAACATTGAAGGTTGTGCAATGTAACAGGAATATTTAGACTTATGGATGCCACCCGTTAGATAACATACGGAACGGTTCCGTATTTCACTGAAAGAATAAACGTCTTGTTTTCGAGATGATAGTTTCCGGATTCGACCATATTAATGACCTAAGGCTCATATTTCTGTGTGTTATTATGTTAAACTAAGTCTATGATTTGATAGAGCAGTCTGACTGAGCGATGGTAGGCAGCAGCAGGCTCGTAAGCATTCATTCAAACAGCACTTTCCTGCGTTTGCCAGAAGCTCTTCGCTGTGCTTCAAGCCTATCAACTCCGAGATTAGGCTGGTGTAACCGATGTGAAATGGCTAACTAGTTAGCGGGGGGCGCGCTAATAGCGTTTCAAACGTCACTCGCTCTGAGACTTGGAGTAGTTATCCCCCATGCTCTGCTTGGGTAACGCTGCTTCGAGTGGGCTGTTGTTTTGTTTCCTGGTTCAAGCCCAGGTAGGAGCGAGGAGAGGGATGGAAGCTATACTGTTACACTGGCAATACTAAAGTGCCTATAAGAACATCCAATAGTCAAAGGTTAATGAAATACAAATGGTATAGAGAGAAATAGTCCTATAATTCCTATAATAACTAACCCCTAAAACTTCTTACCTGGAATATGAAGACTCATGTTAAAAGGAACCACCAGCTTTCATATGTTCTCAGTTCTGAGCAAGGAACTAAACATTAGCTTTCTTACATGGCACATATTGTACTTTTACTTTCTTCTCCAACACTTTGTTTTTGCATTATTTAAACCAAATGAACATGTTTCATTATTTATTTGAGGCTAAATTGTTTTTATGATGTATTATATTAAGTTAAAATAAGTGTTCATTCAGTATTGTTGTAATTGTCATTATTACAAATACATTTTTAAAAATCGTCCGATTAATCGGTATCAGCTTTTTTTTGGTCCTCCAATAATCGGGTTATCGGCATTGAAAAATCATAATCGGTCGACCTCTACTCCAAACGTGATGCTTGGTATTCAGGCCCAAGAGTTCAATCTTGGTTTCATCAGACCAGAGGATCTAGTTTCTCATGGTCTGAGAGGCTTTAGGTGCCTTTTGGCAAACTCCAAGCAGGATTTAATGTGCCTTCTACTGAGGAGTGGCTTCCATCTGGCCACTCTACCACAAAGGTCTGATTTAGTGGATTGCTGCAGAGATGGTTGTCCTTCTGGAAGTTTCTCCCATCTCCACAGAGGAACTCTAGAGCTCTGTCAGAGTGACCATCGGGTTCTTGGTCACCTCCCTGACCAAGGCCCTACTCCCCCGATTGCTCAGTTTGGCTGGGCGGCCAGCTCTAGGAAGAGTCCTAGAGTCCTGTTTCCAAACTTCTTCCATTTAAGAATGATGGAGGCCACTGTGTTCTTGGGGACCTTCAAAGCTGCAGAAAGGTTTTGGTACCCTTCCCCAGATCTGTGCCTTGACACAAGCCTGTCTCGGAGCTCTATGTACAATTCCTTCGACCTCATGGCTTGGTTTTTGCTCTGACATGCACTGTCAACTATGGGACCTTATATAGACAGGTGTGGGCCTTTCCAAATCATGTCCAATCAATTGAATTTACCACGGGTGGACTCCAATCAAGTTGAATAAAACTTCTCAAAGATGATCAATGGAAACAGGATGCACCTGGGCTCAATTTCGAGTCTCATAGCAAAGGGTCTGAATTCTTATGTAAATAAGGTATTAGAGTTTTTTGTTTTTACATTTGCAAAAATGTCTAAAAACCTATTTTCACTTTGTCATTATGGAGTTTTGTGTGTAGATTGATGAGGACATTTTTTTATTTAATCCACTTTAGAATAAGGCTGTACTGTAACAAAATGTGGAAAAAGTGAAAAGTGTACTTTCTGAATGCACTGTATGTCATTGAAAGGGTGAATCCAAGGTGTGCGTAACCTATATATCTGTCCCCCTAGGTATAACTCCACTGTGCCATGTCCTGTTTTCCCTGTATGACCCTGAATCCCACTGCTGGTACAGTCCCAACCATTTTTTCAACCCAGAAGAGCAGACAAGCCTGACACTCCATTATCGCATGAGGTTAGTGTGTGCGTGTGTGTGTGTGTGTTTAAAAAAGGCCATCCCGTCCCCTCCTTTCAACCTACATTTCCCTCACACTCCCTTCATTTTCCCTTGAGTCCTGTTAGTTTGGCTGTTCAGCCTACCTTAGTTAGCCCTGCCGTTCCCAACCAGTCAGAGCTCTTGGAAAGGCGCAACTGGACACTGCACCCACTCAGGTCAGAGTGTTATCTTTGTCCGAAGAAAGAAGACGCACATTTCTGACGTCGATTTTTATTGTGGACAGCAACAAGAATACCTGAATGTGGTGCGTGCATCAAAATAACCATAATTCATTCGGAGTAACACAAGTACTATTCCACCCAGATTTACTCCCAGTCTAGATTCATGTTATATGACCAGAAGTGTGTGAAGAGGAAAAGGAAATTAAAACCCTGAAAAGAGAAGCATCGTCATTGTTCTGACCGGACATCCTGTGGAGGGTCAGAACCTAGAGAAGCATCATCATTCTGTGATGGATGTAGTCTATCACAGTGCCATCCGTTTTATCACCAAAGCCCCATATACTACCCACCACTGCGATCTGTATGCTCTCGTTGGCTGGCCCTCACTACATATCCGTCGCCAAACCCACTGGCTCCAGGTCATCTATAAATCTTTGCTAGGTAAAGCCCCGCCTTATCTCAGCTCACTGGTCACCATAGCAACACCCACCCGTAGCACGCGCTCCAGCAGGTATATTTCACTGGTCACCCCCAAAGCCAATTGCTCCTTTGGCCGCCTTTCCTTCCAGTTCTCTGCTGCCAATGATTGGAACAAAATGCAAGCTGGAGTCTTATGTCTCCCTCTCTAATTTTAAGCATCAGCTGTCAGAGCAGCTTACCGATCACTGCACCTGTACACAGCCCATCTGTAAATAGCACACCCGACTACCTCATCCCCATATTATTACTTACCCTCTTGCTCTTTTGCACCCCAGTATCTCACTTGCACATCATCATCTGCACATCTATCACTCCAGTATTAATGCTAAATTTTAATTATTTTCGCCTCTAGGGCCTTACCTCCCTACTCTTCCTACACTCAGACACGACACTGTAAATCCGATTTCCATTCCCTAATTATTTTGTGTTATTGTTGTACGTTTGTTTATGTGTAACTGTGTTGATGTTTTTTGTCGCACTGCTTTGCTTTATCTTGGCCAGGTCGCAGTTGTAATGAGAAATTGTTCTCAACTGGCCTGACCTGGTTAAATAAGGAGAAAATAAAGTCGAAACAACTTGTTCTGACGGGCAATCTTGTGGAGGATCAGAGACCAGGACGAAGCGATCAGCATTGTTCTGAGGCTGGACATCCTGTGGAGTATTCAGAACCCTGAGAAGCATCAGCATTGTTCTGAGCGTGGACATCCCCTGTGGAGTATCAGAACCCAGAGAAGCATCAGCATGTGTTCGAGCAGACATCCTGTGGAGAGTCAGAAACCCAGAGAAGCATCAGCATTGTTCTGAGCGGACATCGTGGGATCAGAACCCCAGAGAAGCCATCAGCCATTGCTGAGCGGACATCCGTGGACGACCAGTATCAGAACCCAGAGAAGCATCAGGCATTGTTCTGAGCGGACATCTGTGGTCGCCCATATCAGAACCTGAGAAGCATCAGCATTGTTCTGAGCGGACATCCTGTGGAGTATCAGAACCGCTGAGAAGCATCAGCATTGTTCAGAGCGGACATCGTGGAGGACCCAGTATCAGCCAACCCAGAAGGAAGCATCAGGCATGTGTTCTGAGTGACTCCTGTGGAGTATAGAAACCAGAGAGATCAGCAAACTTGTTCAGAGCGGCATCCTGTGGGAGTACAGAACCAGAGAAGCATCAGCATTGTTTCTGAGCGGACATCCTGCTGGAGTACTGCAAACCCAGCAAGAACATCAGCATTGTTCTGAGAGCCCAGCGGTACATCTGGTGGCAGTATCAGAACCCAGAGAAGCATTCAGCATTAGCATTCTGAAGCGGACATCCTGCTCGGCCAGTCATCAGAACCAGAGAAGCATCAAGACATGTTCACTGAGCGGAATCCCCTCGTGAGTATCAGAACCCAAACGCCGGCCACAACGCCGGCAACCGGCCACCTGACAAGCAATCAGCATTGTTCTTGAACGACGCAGACTCCATCTGTATGTGGATCAAGACCCAGTATCAGAACCCTGAGAAGAATCAGCATTGCTCGCAAGAGCGGACACATCCTGTGGAGTAGTCAGAACCCAGAGAAGCATCTAATGCATTGTTCGACGCGACATCCTGTGGAGGATCCAGAACGCCCAGATGAAGGCAATCAGACATTGTTCAAGAGCGGACATTCCTGTGGAGTATTCAGAACCCAGAGAAGCATCAGCATTCTGTTCCTGAGCGGACATTCCGTGGAGTATCAGAACCCAGAGAGCATCAGCATTGTTCTGAGCGGACATCCTGTGGAGTATCAGAACCCAGAGAAGCATCAGCATTGTTCTGAGCGGACATCCTGTGGAGGATCAGAACCCTGAGAAGCATCAGCATTGTTCAGAGCGGACATCCTGTGGAGGATCAGAACCCAGAGAAGCATCAGCATTGTTCTGAGCGGACATCCTGTGGAGGATCAGAACCCAGAGAAGCATTAGCATTGTTCTGTATGAACATCCTGTGGAAGGTCAGAACCCAAATCCCAGTCAGTATAATTGTGCTAGCGGGTGAGGGCATTCACAGCCGACCGCTCAGAAGGGCGAGGGCATACCAGCCAACTGTTTTTATAGTGTGTATGTGTGTGTGTGTGTGTGAGAGTTAGAATTGGTCTGTATGGGTCGACGATGCACTGTATGCTTTTACGTACAGGCATATTTATATAGGGAATTTTCTCTTTCTGTTCCCAGGTTTTACTTTCGGAACTGGCATGGGTTGAGTGAGAAGGAGCCGTCAGTGGCGCGATATGCCCCACGGTCAGGGACAGAGCACGGGGGCTCACCTCTACTAGAAATGACCTCCCTGGAATACCTCTTCTGCCAGGTGAGTTTCAGAATGAGGCGTGTTTTATCCAAAATGTGTTTGTATTCATATATTCCTGTGGAAGTGTGCATTAACATAATATTCCTGTCACATGGACATTTTAATATTGTGAAATAAGTCATTTCCCTTTTGTTTCTCTTAGGCAAAGTTTGATTTTGTGAATGATGTCACGCCGATGGAGGATGCTCAAGGAAAAGAAGAGTTGAGTAGCTTTAAGAATGAGAGTCTGGGGATGGCTGTGCTGCACCTCTCTCACCAGGCCCTGTGCTCAGGCTGCACGCTACAGGAAGTGGCCAAGTCTGTCAGGTAAGCCATGAGTCAGAGGGGATGGGTGCATTGCTTTAGGAAGGGCTTTGACAAGGTTTCAGACATTACTATAGTCTGAGGCTGTGTTGAAAATGGTACCTTATTCACTATCAAAACTAGTGCATTATATAGGGAAACTAGTGCCTTTACAAACACAGCCGTAATGTTTTGATTTACTTCCTTATTCCCCTTGCCATACTGTAGCTTCCTGCGCTGCATTCCGAGATCCTTCTCCAGACACATAGCGAGGGACAACTTCCTGACGAAGATCCGTATCCGGCGTGTGTTTGCTGACTTTGTGAGGACCTTCCAGGAGCACACTGTGGACGTAGGACGCCTGGGCTCCCAGGAGGTCATGTATAAATACCTGTCTACTCTGGAGCACCTAGCCCCCCGCTTCGGCACCGAGACCTTCCTCACGGCCCACCTGGAGCTGAGGAAGGACGGGGGCGACGGGAGCGGCTCCTACCTCAACACCAGCCACGCTCACGGGGCCTCTGACCCTGAGAACTTTGGCCCTCAGGCCATGCATGAGGTCATGGTGTCTGGTACCAAGGGGATTCAGTGGAGGAAGATCACAGTGCAGNGTATCCGGCGTGTGTTTGCTGACTTTGTGAGGACCTTCCAGGAGCACACTGTGGACGTAGGACGCCTGGGCTCCCAGGAGGTCATGTATAAATACCTGTCTACTCTGGAGCACCTAGCCCCCCGCTTCGGCACCGAGACCTTCCTCACGGCCCACCTGGAGCTGAGGAAGGACGGGGGCGACGGGAGCGGCTCCTACCTCAACACCAGCCACGCTCACGGGGCCTCTGACCCTGAGAACTTTGGCCCTCAGGCCATGCATGAGGTCATGGTGTCTGGTACCAAGGGGATTCAGTGGAGGAAGATCACAGTGCAGAAGGTATGTCTGTCTGTCTCATTGGATGTCTATCAAGCTCTTTGACTGCTAGTTAAAACTGTGAGTTGCCTTTGTGTGTTTCTCGTAGTATGCCTTCTGTGGGATGCTCTGTAAATTGTGTCTATCCATTCTAGGCCCAGGCCAACAGTTACTTTGGGAACGATTACTTAGGGAATCGGAAAAGTGTGAAGCAATCGCCTCTCCAGCAAGAACCTAAATCCTCTGACACATGGACGTCTTTCTGCGACTTCCCTGYAATCTCCCACATCACCATCACTGGAGCCAACGTCAGCATCATTAAACAGGACAACTTCTCTATGGTTCGAGCACCTGCCTCTCAACTGCTTTCTGTTGGGCTCCAAACTTATCTTGACATACACACACACGTAGCTCCATGTTTTGTGCAAATCCCCCATTGACAACAGTGCATGATTTATGCGAAAACCTAAGTCAAGTGTGCAGATCTCAAGTTAGGTTTGTGTGTGTGTGTGTGTGTGTGAAGTTGCATCTTACTATATGATGTATGTCTGTATGGAAGCAGAGTATCTGACTGCGAAATGTGTGTAGGTGGTGTTTTCTGAGGATGATGTGTTTATATGTGTGTAGGAGGTTCAAATGAATTCCAGCCTTGAGGCTCTGTCTTTCGTCTCCCTCCTGGACGGGTACTTCCGGCTTACTGCAGACGCACACCACTACCTGTGTCACGAGGTGGCTCCGCCCAGAGTGGTGCTCAGTGCCACCAATGGCCTTCATGGACCAATGAAGTGAGTNCTGAAATCTCCCACATCACCATCACTGGAGCCAACGTCAGCATCATTAAACAAGACAACTTCTCTATGGTTCGAGCACCTGCATCTCAACTGCTTTCTGTTGGGCCCCAAACTTATCTTGAGATACACACACACGTAGCTCCATGTTTTGTGAAAATCCCCCATTGACAACAGTGCATGATTTATGCGAAAACCTAAGTCAAGTGTGCGGATCTCAAGTTAGGTTTGTGTGTGTGTGAAGTTGCATCTTACTATATGATGTATGTCTGTATGGTAGCGGAGTATCTGACTGCGAAATGTGTGTAGGTGGTGTTTTCTGAGGATGATATGTTTATATGTGTGTAGGAGGTTCAAATAAATTCCAGCCTTGAGGCTCTGTCTTTCGTCTCCCTGCTGGACGGGTACTTCCGGCTTACTGCAGACGCACACCACTACCTGTGTCACGAGGTGGCTCCGCCCAGAGTGGTGCTCAGTGCCACCAATGGCCTTCATGGACCAATGAAGTGAGTAACACACACACACACACACACACACACTGCCCTGGCTCCCACTACAATTCTGACTGTCTTTTTCAGTGATGACTTTGTGCTGCAGAGACTGAGGAAGGAAGCCGTGGCAGAGGGAGCCTTTCTTGTGCGCTGGAGCGTCCTCGACTACCACCGCATCATATTAGCTGTTCTAAACAAGAGTCAGGTAAAAGTGCCTCCACACCAAGCCCTGAAGGACGAGGAACATGGGAAATGTAGAGTCCAAAAATATAAAAAGCAATACAATGTCAGTAGAAGTTATATATTTGGATGCAAATTCTAGTTCTATCTTTGCTGGCTTCCTGTAGGATGGACAAGCTGCAATCCACAAGCAGTTCAGGATCCTGCATAGTGTTTCAGTGTTTGCTCTGGAAGGCTTGGACCGGGAGTTCTCCAGTGTCAAGGAGCTCACCGACAGCCTCAAGACCTTTGTGCTCAAGTCTGGCACGGACAATTTCACTGTGAAGAAATGCTGCCTACCCCGACCTGCAGGTTAGTTTGTGTGTGATGTGTTTTTTATAGATGTGCATTGGTGTTGTTCTGACCCTAACATACAAC
>NW_019942864.1:52440-87349 GCF_002910315.2 Salvelinus sp. IW2-2015 | reverse complement strand
TGTACGGATGTTATTCTGTAAGAGTGTTGTGTGTCCATGTTTTCCTTTACTGGATTTTAAATGAGTGTTGTGTGCTGCAGAACTGTCCAACCTCTTGGTGAGGAGGCAGGGTGCGGACCAGTGTGTTCAGCCTGACTCTGTGGCCCTCTGTCTGACTCAGCTGAGGTTCCATCAGATCAAAGACAAGGAGATCACCCGGTGAGAGAGAGGGCATTCTTCTTCTTCTATACATCTCTCTGTCAGCGCCCTCCTTTGTGTGTGTTTCACCTGGGTTATATTCAGTAGGGCACACCGTAGCGAAACACTTTGCACGTACCTCCAGTTTCACTAAATTCCAATACATTTTCTACTGAACACTGATGCTCTTCTCTATCTTTGTCGGTTTGTACCAGTACTTCTAAATGTGCTGTTTGTTCCCTTGCTAGGAGCAGCATCTGGGCCGTGGGACCAGGACCAACATCTACTCGGCAGTCTGTTGGTGTGGGGCGGAGGAGGAGGAGGAGGATGAGGGAGGACAAGTGGACAAACAATCTTACTGATCGCAAAGAGATCCGAGTGGTTCTTAAGATCTTGGACCAGAGCCACAAGGACATAGCTTAGTGAGTTACCATTAATAGTATCATTATCCTCTTACAGGAATTGATTGCGTGATGAGTAACCTTATCCTGAGACCTGGATACTATTAGCTCTGTGTGATATACCATCCCAGGTTCCAACCCAGTTTGCACATGTGCACACAAACGGTCTTCTTTAAGTACCTTGTGTTTCTAAAACTACCGTTTCTCTCACCATAATTCACGTCTGGAATGTGACCCTTTGTTACAATGTTCATGATAATCCTTTCCCTCTTTTCTGGTGGAGGAGTTTGTGGAGTTTGGGCCTCTGGATGTGTTCCTGCGAAGGGAAAGGGCGCTGGTCACTCCTCAGTGGAAATTTACTGTAGCCAAACAGCTGGCCAGTGCCCTGAGCTACCTCGTAAGTCAGCCTGATACCCTCACAACAAACTAAGATTACTCCTCACTCATTGTATGAAACGGTGATCTTTTAGGATGTTGATCTCCTGTCTTCTGTGATAGTCCCTCRGTTTCAAACTGTAAACCCTTGTGTCCATAGTTAATGTATTGCCAACCCTCATCTCCCACTATTGAGTGTCCTGAATGTTCTTTATGTTGTTACCTCTACCGCCTGGTTACTGCAGGAGACTAAACAACTGGTACATGGTAACGTCTGTGCCAAAAACATTCTGGTGGCTCGCCGTGGTCTGGAGAAGGGCTCCTTTCCCTTCGTCAAGCTGAGCGATCCAGGCATCGCCCTCAGCGTGCTGTCCAGAGAAGGTTAGTTCCTACTTGACCAATAAAACAGTTAGTTCCTACCAGACCACTTCCGTGTTGGGCAACACTCACTASATGATAAATAGAATCTCTCCACAGTGAGTTATTTTGTCAACACTCAATTTCCGTCTCTGGTGATTTTGCTTGGTCTTCATTCTTTTAGATCAGATTGAGTCACAAGAAGCCCTATGCAAACCACTTCCTGGTTGCTGTGAGGCCCACTTCCTGGTTGTCTTGCACTTGCCATCATATTGACACTTAGCAGGAAGGCTTTAMAGGTTATTTAGTTTGTCTTGTGAGACCATGTGATTCATGAACCTACTGAATGTAGTGGTATTATATAGCCTGGTCTGACTTAGACTGTCTCTATGCCCTACAGAGCGTGTCGAGCGAATCCCATGGATCGCCCCGGAGTGTGTGCCAAGCGGTGCCCCATTCGGCAGTGCTGCCGACCAGTGGAGCTTTGGAGCCACACTGCTGGAGATCTGCAACAATGGAGATTTGCCCATGAGTGGCAGCACGCTCACTGAGGTACCTACGGCCCTATCGTCACTGCCCTTCAATTCTCCTCCCTCTAATCATAACTCATTTATCTGCCATCCTCTTACCATGCCTGTGATTCATGCTGACCCCTGACCTCTCTCCTGCCAACAGAAAGAGCGTTTCTACGAGACGCGGAGTCGCCTCACCGAGGCCTCGTCGCAGGAACTGGCCAGCTTCATTAGCATGTGTTTGACCTACGAACCCCGGGAGAGGCCGTCCTTCCGCACTGTGCTTCGAGAGCTCACTGAACTACAGATCAAGAGTATGTCCTCTCCTTTTATTCTTTGGATCACAGTCTGTTTCTCTCCGTTTCCTCCTCTAGCATTTAGATTGACCACATTTTTGTGATTGATTAGTGTTGCTTTAATGTTGCTCTCCTGYTTTCTGATCAGATCCTGACATATCCCCCCTGGAGTCTCTCCCGGACGCTGACCCCAACGTTTTCCTCAAACGCTACTTGAAAAAGATCCGGGACTTAGGAGAGGTGAGTTAATTTCCCCGCAGGACAACGTGACTCTTATAAACACCTCTGTGCTCTTCATCTTCTGTTGTACTTTGTGATCTACTAGCGTTATGTAAAACATTATTCCCTGGCCTCCCTCTAACTGAGAGAATGCTTTGTGATCTCTCTCTTTGTCTCCAGGGTCACTTTGGGAAGGTGATTCTCTATGTGTATGACCCAGCCAACGACGGGACAGGGGACTATGTAGCAGTGAAGGCCCTGAAGCATGAGGGAGGCAGCCATCTCCGTGAAGGCTGGATGAAGGAGATTGAGATCCTCAAGTCTCTTTACCACGGCAACATAGTCAAGTACAAGGGCTGCTGCTCTGAGCTGGGTGAGTGGCATGTGATCCAGCCAAGCTCACCTGTCTGCCATCCACCTGCTGTATATGACTGGCAGTCTCATTTTCATACAATGCTTGTTTATTACATTTCTTGCTTGGCTCCTTCCTACATATGACATGTTCATGTGTGGGGGGTTTCCAGCATCTGTTCARATTTACATGTGTAGGGTAGCATTTGTATGTATGAGTGACTGCTGTAAATGCCTGTTTCATTGTCTCTACAGGAGGGCAGACGGTGCAGCTGATTATGGAGTTTCTACCGCTGGGCAGCCTCAGAGAGTACCTAGTCAAACACCGCCTGGGCTTGGCTCACAGCCTCCTCTTTGCACAGCAGATCTGCCAGGTGAGACAAGAGCACTGCACGGGGGGCTGGTAATATAAAGATATATGTAATCTAGATTCCTTCTAGGGTCCTGTTTAGTTCTGTAGCAGGTACACTGTTTGGGTTCAAGTTAAAGATTTGCTATCCAATATTGGAGTATTGTTTTATACAACAATAGATTAAAGTACTCTATTTTCTTCTCTAACCYCTACTCTCTTTCACCTTGGTCTCCCTCATCTCTCCTCCTGCTCCTTCTGCTTTTTTTCCTTTTTAAGGGGATGGATTACCTGCACTCGAAGCGATACATCCACCGGGACTTGGCTGCCCGGAACGTACTGGTGGAGAATGAGCATCTGGTGAAGATCGGGGACTTTGGCCTTACCAAATACATCCCAGAGGGAGATGTTTACTACCGCGTGCGTGAGGATGGAGACAGTCCTGTGTWCTGGTGAGTCCTGGAGCCATTGAGTAATTACTTCCCTGCTGGGCTCTGGGCTGCWAATTTAGAGTCCAGATGTGTGCATTAAAAGGTGTCTTACAGTAAACTTGACTTTATTTACAGGTATGCAATTGAGTGTCTGAAGGAGAGCAAGTTTTCCTTCTCTTCAGACATTTGGTCCTTTGGCGTGACGCTCTATGAGGTCCTGACCCACGGTGAATATCGTCAGAGCCCTCCAGTGGTACGAAATGACACCCTCCGTCTCCATCTAAATCCGCATGATCCATTTAATCAAGGCCACCAACCCTTTACATAATTATGATGCAGTCAGTGTGTGGTTTGCTGAGTGTATTAATTGTGACGTGTGCGTTTTGTATGTGTTTTTTTTATAGAAGTTCGTTCAGATGATGGGTAACGTGCAGGGTCAGATGACGGTGATGGTGCTGATCAAGCTGCTGGAGAAACACAATAGGTTGCCCTGCCCCCGAGACTGTCCTAGTGAGGTAAAGCATACAGCTAAACACTCACACAGTCATCATTATTTCTGTAAGCCAGATGCACCTAGGGAAACAAACCTGTKTTTGTTTTCAACAGATCCGCATGTTGATGCAGCATTGTTGGGACTTTGACCCTGCGAGAAGGCCATCTTTCAAATCCCTCATTGAGTCCATCGAAGCGATTCGCAAGACATACGAACGGCAACCCAATGTGCYGCTGGCCCAAATTAGCCAATGAGAACCTTACTTTTTCACAGGCCAGCTGGCCTTACTCCTGTATACCTCAGCACTTTGCTACATAAGTCTACTCTAGAGTCTACACCACACCCTGAACCACAGTGCCCTCTGTCTGTTCTGAAGGAGTAGACTGCTCTTTGTATTAATAAATAGGAACTCAGGTTTTTAGTAATTCTCATCCATTCATTCATATAGATGAGCCCTTAGTGATGGCACCTGTTTTATTTTGATGTGACAGATATAATTTTTTTAGGTGTGAAATTCCCTGAATGGCAGCTATAGTGCTGTCTCGGGAGGAGAACCGGGTCCAGGTTCCGTGACTGATCAAATTAGGTTCTACCTTTTAGCCCGAGTTGGAGGATCCCATTCATATGAAATATTTAGTATCCAGAACAGGAGAGGAGCTGTCATTGCACATGATTTGTCACTCATAATGTTCACATGATTAATATAACACTTCAATTGAGGCATGTATATTACCAACAGTTTCTCTTTATTTCTGTATTGGTGTAAATATAAAACATTTACTGATTGTATTGTATCWTATCATGTTTTTCCTTATGTTTGTATGTATTAAATGTTTGAGTGGGCGAATGTTGAAAATTAAGCATTTGTATCCCTTGACTGTGTTTAATAAATTTGACCAAAGCCCAAAAAATGCAGGTTGTGAATTGTTAGTTCATCATTTGTAACACTTTCACCGAATGMAAATGACCAATTGTGTATTTATTTAAAAAAGAGGGTTGAGTGCAAAGCTAAGGGAAGTCCACTTCTGTTTGCCAACTTGAGCAAACTGTCTACTCAGATGTGGTATGATAAACATGCTAAGGTCCAGTGTGCCTCGAGGCGAAAGCTAATTTGATTTTATGCCTAAATAATTTCCCCATTAGTTGAGCTTTTCCAAATAAAATCAATTTTCCTGTCAATCAGCGACATACACAGCTGAATGAAATGCAAACACCTCAACTTCTATTGAATCAGAAATTATATAGTGATTTTCTCCATATGTTCATACCGGTAATTCAATTCAATGTACTGGATCATGTGGGTTTGTTGAATTTGCAGTGGGCGTCACTGGTTTTGATTTATGACAGGCAAGCTACAACTACCCGCCCCGCTCATGACGTGACGTGGTATAAAAAAAATGCATCCTCTCGTCCAATTAGAAACCGAGTTGCGCCCATGTGTGTATTGTTTAAACTMCTCAAATCTGAAGGTGTTGTCAGTTTCAGAAAACTTTCAAGCAAAGGTGATGGCGGCCGCGGTGTCCGTTAGCGCAGCTCCCAGAGAAGAAAATCCAAATGCAGGGCCCAATTTCGCTAGCCGTACACTTCACGAAAACTATGACCCCGCTGTCGAACACGAGAATTGGGTATCCAGGGATCCCGAACTCGAGCCCAGTGATGGGGATGCATCATCGGACAACGAGTGTCAGCGAAGGGTCGATGAAGAGTTGACGACGCTTAGCCCTGAAGAGATTGAGAGTCGCTTGGACAGAACTCGTCGAGAGTTTTACAATCGCCGGAAAATCATAATTAAAAACCTGCCATCCGATGTTAGCAATCAGGTAAGTTTCCTAAACTTTTTTTAGTTTTCACAAGCGTTAACGTAGAAATCTAACGCGGGTCAGTAATTTCATCAGATCAAGCCCAGGATGCAGCTCGTTAATCTAGTAACGTTATGTAAAAGATAAATAACTATACCCTTGCCATGAAATTGACATCTAGCTATATTACCAGTAGTTTAACGGAGTTCGCTGACTTGGTGATGTATGTATTCTAGTTAGCTAGCTTATCTTAACGTTAGCTAGCATAGTTTCCTAGTAACAACGATTTGCGAACTAATTGTCGTTCCTAATTATGTCGCGAATAAACTTTATTTGAGTTCTCAAAGTATCTACTACGTGGTAGGTGATGTTTGGTGGTTATTCACCGCCTGACTGCTATTGCCCACTCCAACATCGCGCGTGGTTGATGGACAAGTTGAAAGTGCAGAATTAAAATCCTCGTGCGGAAAGGCAATGCTAGTTGCTAACGTTAGCAAAACTGTTTGTTTTGTTTTGACCAGTAATTGTCAGGCTATGGATTGACATGCATTTTATGTGACTGGTTCAGAAGTCTGTCGTTAAATTATTTTCAGTTAATGTCCCTCATTGAAACCAACTTCAWGGCCCTGGAACATTTTGTTTAAAAAAAAGTTGGAACATGCTTGACTCGTGGGGAACTGTGGCCTGTGCGCGTTTCATTGTTTGCTTGGGTGCATATTGGGAGTTCGAGATGGGAACGTGAGTAGCAGTGACAAAGGGTTGAAGGTGTAGAGGCAACGTAGCCGCTTTCAGAAAATGCTAGACAYCATTGCGATTCGTTTGTGGAACAGGCAGCATTGTGGAACAACATTTCTCCTAGCACAGTGAATGGGCAACTTTTTTTTCCACCATTGCCCAATAGCTGGTGATGACTTTGCTTTTGTTTCATATTGGCAAAGACACCTGTTGTAAGCAAGCAATCATCCTAAATAGTTTTGATCAATACTGATGAACATTTAGGTACTACAGATGGTGTATACTCAAATATTGTTGTGGAAAYCACTTGCCAATGTCACACTATCCCTAATTGMACATTTAAAAAACGGATAGCAGCATGCTTCGACCCCCCCAATGAATGGAACAGCAGGTCAGTGAATAAAAGTAGACATGTAGATGGAGCTACACAACAGATGGCTTTAGATTAGTGATGTTCACACATCACATTAGTTTGTCATGTTTTCAAGGGATTGTAGTGTCTAACACTTATTTTTAAGCATAATTTATGCCTACAATACTACACCATTGTATGGTTAAACGTAGACCTGTACTAATCTGGGAATATCACATTTATGTTTTTAKGTGTTCTGTGGTAGTTGGAGAATAACCCATTAATGTATTATAAAGGTAATGGTATTCATTTAAGTCAAGTWAATAATTTAGCAGCGGTGGGCTGCCACTGCTAAATCGTTGCTTCCATGCCCAAAAATATGATAGAACCAACAATCACAAAAATAAAAACTAGATGGGGAGAATCTAAAATGGCATAAGGCCCCCATTTTTGTGTCACTCAGATGGCATAAGAACACTGCATAAGCCCAGGCAAGATGTGTAGAATTGCAGGAAATTAGCTTCAAAACATAAGCTAATGTTTTAGCAAAACAAGGAGGACTTTTAAAAATATTAGCAGGAGAGTTCTCCGGAAAAAATTATAGGGGGAACACTGATTGTAGCTAACCACAATTTCTCCCTTTCAGGAGGTACATGAGCTGTTGCGCAACTATGACTTGAAGTACTGTTTTGTGGACAAATACAAGGGAACAGGTAGGTAAAAAAAGACTAATTGGATGCAGCAGGCTCTGACAGAGCTWGACAAACATTCCTCAACTCTCTTCCTATTTTGAGCAATGTAACCTTCCACATAGTTTTTCACAGTCTTAGCTCATATTCTCTCCTCTTCCCCCCTCAGCCTTCGTCACACTGCTCCATGGGGAGCAGGCACAATGTGCCATCAAAGAGTTCCACCAGCACATGWTGCGGGAGCGGGAGATCTCTGTGCAGCTGCAGCCCACCGACMCGCTGCTGTGCATCGCCAACCTGCCCCACGCTTTCTCCCAGCAGCAGTTTGAGGAGCTGGTGAGACCCTTCGGCAACCTGGAGCGCTGCTTCCTGGTCCACAGTGCCTCCACTGGCCACTCCAAGGGCTACGGCTTCGTGGAGTACATGAAGAAGGACTCTGCGGCTAGGGCTAAGTCTGAGCTGCTGGGGAAGCAGCTGGGCTCCAGGATGCTGTATGTCCACTGGACTGAGGTGGGCTCCCTCACCTACCCCCTGRTGCACTCCAGGTGTCTCTGTGTGGACCGTCTGCCCCCCAGCCTGCTGACCGCCCAGGACCTCAGCAATGCCCTGGCCGACACGCACGCACCCATCTTCTGCCAGGTCAGTCACATGCGAACACGCGCACAGGAACTCCAACGCCCTCGCARGCAAACTTGCACTGATATTTTCAGAGGATTTAACATGTGTATCTGACTCATGAATAGTATATATATCTAGTAGCTTTTCTCAGTTCAATTTGTATCTGAGTGGCTCCAGGATACTCTAGTAGCAAGCAGAACATACCTGCTTGTACCTTTGGCACTTTATACTTTGTTAGTCATGAAAGTTTCCCCCTATGTTTTCTTTTTTTTTTGAAGCAGCGGTGGCAAAGTTGACGTGGGCATGGTATTAGAGGCCCTCTTGGCCTCAAAAACCATTTAGTTTTAGAGCTAATTTCCTGCAATTCTGCACATTGCCATTGCTTATACCTTTTTTCTTATGCTATCTGGGTGACTCAAACGTATAACAAGATCAATTGAGTGCCAATGCCATGCCATTTTCAGAATTTTTGATTGTTCTGGACTTTTTTAAACTTTGATTGTTAGTTCTTAAAGATATAGATCTCCATTGTCTTGTCWACYTACTTTATATCTGGTTTACACTGAATGTTTTACCATCCTGAAATATTTTTATTAATATAAGTTACCAGTTTCAGTGGTGGCCACGATTTAAAATCTGCAGTGGACTGCTGCTATGTGCATGTAGGGGAAACACTGCAACTGCTTTTGTTTACACAGAGCAAGTGTGTTTGAGGTAGCTGTGCTACAAGGTTCAGATGGTTGTGTTATCATGTAACATGGGGCATCCGTAGTGATGACAGGATCTTGGGCAGTTCACGTGGCTATAGATGGAGTATTTTTGTATGAATCTGGCTTTCGACCCTCACCTTTGACCTGCTTTTCCTGTGGCCACTCTGTTTCTATAGCAATGAGCATTGCTGGTTTCTATGGTGATGACCACCTGACTCCCAGGTGGTGTCAGTCAACAGGGCTCTGACCCTACAGGCCTTTCTGGAATGAGACAGCAGTGTCCTTTTGGCACCACAAGCACACATAGTCATTCATATACCTTTAGGGCACAGTAGTTTGAGGTCTGGCAGAACACTGTTGCGTAATAGTGTGAGTGAGGCAATTTAACTATTGGACAGGTTAAGACTCAGGAATAAACTCAGCTCTTAATTTTTCATAGCTCACTTGGTCTTGTTACATTGTTTATTGCCTTTGTAGATCGACAAACGGAGAGAATTGATTGGTAATTGCTTTTAAACATTGAGACTCCAGTAGTAGCTGTGGCAAACTGGAGAGAAGATTTGGGAACATGAAGTCCCAAGTATTTGCTCTACTTTATATTACAGAATGCCACTGGGCATGATTCAGTTTAATCCCACCTACTGTCTACCATCATTCTACCTGAATTCTGTGTAAACCTATTTAAATGGCAAACGTAGTCATTAGTTTTGGACTGAATGCATATTTAACTTAATTTTCCTTTATTCAGTTGGCTCAGGCCAGATGACAGTTTCCGGCGGTTTGCCATGTTGGAGTTCTCCTCGGCAGAGATGGCTGAGCAGGTGCAGCGAGAGGCTGACGGCAGGGCGCTAGGTGGACCCACATCCGCGTTCTCCTTCTGTGCCCCTGGACCCCCGGGAAGGAGCATGCTGGCTGCCCTCATCGCTGCCCAGACCATGGTAAAGACTTCTTGGTTGCCACACCAGACCATATGTTTGAACTAGTACTCCCTTATGTTACTGTGGTAAAACAACTGTTCTGAATGGCTGTCCTCCCCTTCCTCCTCCACAGGCCCTGAACCGAGGGAAAGGTCTCCTCCCTGAGCCCACAGCCATGCAGATCCTCACAGGCCTCAGTAACCCTGCCACCCTCAAGATGCTGCTCAACCCCCTCACCCAGGGCAGGAAACAAGGTGAGTAAGAACATGCCATTTTCTAAAGGAAGACAATGTATGGTTTGAGTCTCTTACCCTGGTGTGGGGGTAAGCTTTAAAGCAGGGGTGTCAAACTCATTCCATGGTGGGCCTAGTGTCTGCTGTTTTTTCCTTTCAATTAAGACCTAGACAACCAGGTGAGGGGAGTTCTATACTAATTAGTGACCTTAATTCATCAATCAAGTACAAAGGAGCCAAAACCCGTAGAAATTCCGTGGAATGAGTTTGACACGTGCTTTTAAGCTACAATAGTAACTTTTTTGCTGACCTGACCAAATTCACATTGACAGACCTATAACTCACATTTCTTTCTCATTGTAAGCAAGTCTAAGAAGTGGTAGATATTTTCTATGCGRACAATTTCTATGCTTCTCATTCAGGTTTTTGTTTTTGAGTCTCTTACTTTTGGTTTTGTACACCAGCTGAAAATATATTTCACATCGGTTTAGATCACACAATGATTCTRTACACTTGCTTGTTTTGTCACAACTGAAATTTGGCAAACTATTAGAATTTTAACAACAGGGATGCATATTGCACCTTTTAATGCATGGTGAATGAATAGGTTGTCATGTCTTAAGGTCAAATGGTTTCTCTGCAGGTCTCCTTGGTGCTGCTCCCACCATGCCCCTGCTGGCTAACCCCGCCCTCTCTGCTGCTCTGCTCCAGCTCCTCCTCCAGAACCAGGCCCAAGTTCAACAGGTACCCTGCATACCATGCCCTGCATACTCACCACCTCCCTCTCCTCCAGCTCCTCTCCCCTCTTTTGTTGGTTCATTAGTCTCTCTCATCCACACTTCTCCTACTTTATTCTCTCCTCTACTATCAGCAAGCCTTTTTGGGGAATCATCTTCTCTGGGCTCAGGTGCTGCACAATAAAGAGAATCGACTACTTCCCTGTGTGAGTGATCACTGAGCGCGTGTGTAGATGTGCGTGGTAGATATAGGTTTGTCGTGAAGGGACTGCTCCCTAAACCAAAGCTGGTAAATGCTCTCCCTCGGGAAAGCGGTTCTTTCTGCTGCTGCCTTTTTGTGGTGCTTTTCTAGTAATATTAATGTGCAACTGGTTTGGTTTTGAAGTGTTTTACTGTGAATTCTGTTGACTGACATAATTCTGAAATGTGCCATTTTTTGGTTCAGTAAATATCGGATATGTAGACTATTTTAGCATCTTGTGGGTCACTGAGGCGTGTGTCTAACTCGTGTCTCCTACAGGCAGGGCTGATGGGGGACAACCTTCTGGCTGCTATGCCTCTCCAGCAGGGAGTCCATCTGCTGGGAGACCTGCCTCAAGGTTTGGCCTTCCATTCATCTCATTTTAAAATTCTTTATTGGCAAGACTAAAGTCTATTTGTATTGCCAATACAACTCACTAGTAGCCGTTTCTCTAGTTTGGCTTATTTATCACATACAGCAATGTTCTACATTGATGCTGAGCATATGCATGCTATGCTAGCCCTGCTGCTCTGTTAGTGATTCCATTGCAGGTTCTTTACACATGTAGTGGATTTGGGCAGTACTTATTAGGCGACAGACTAATTGATGCCGATTAATTAGGCCGATTTCAAGTTTTCATAACTGGAAATCGGTGATTTTGGAATGCCGATTTAGCCTTTTATTTATTTGTACTTTTTTAATGTACACCTTTATTTAACTAGGCAAGTCAGTTAAGAACACATTCTTATTTTCAATGACGGCCTAGGAACAGTGGGTTAACTCCTTGTTCAGGGGCAGAAACGACAGATTTTTACCTTGTCAGCTCAGGATTCAATCTTGCAACCTTACTTAACTACCAACGCTCTAACCACCTGCCTCACGAGGAGCCCACCTGTTACGCGAATGCAGTAAGAAGCCATTGTAATTACTAGCTAGCATTAAACTTATCTTATATAAAAAACAACCAATCAATCAATCATAATCACTAGTTAACTACACATGTGTTGATGATATTACTTGTTATCTAGCGTGTCCCTGCGTTGCATATAATCGATGCAGTGCGCATTGCGGAAAAATGACTGTCGTTGCTCCAACATGTACCTAACCATAAACATCAATGCCTTTCTTAAAATCAATACACAGAAGTATAATTTTTAAACCTGAATATTAGCTAAAAGAAAACCAGGTTAGCAGGCAATATTAACCAGGTTAAATGGTTCACTCTCTTGCGTTCATTGCACGCAGATCAGGGTATATGCAACAGTTTGGCCGCCTGGCTCATTGCGAACTAATTTGCCAGAATTTACGTAATGATGACATAACATTGAAGGTTTGCAAGACAGGAATATTTAGACTTATGGGATGCACCCTTAGGAAAATACGGAACGGTTCCATTTCACTGAAAGAATAAACGTTTGTTTTCGAGATGATAGTTTCGCGATTCGACCATATTAATGACCTACGGCTTGTATTTCTGTGTGTTATGTTATAATTAAGTCTATGATTTGATAGAGCAGTCTGACTGAGCGATGGTAGGCACCAGCAGGCTCGTAAGCATTCATTCAAATAGCATTTTCGTGCGTTTTGCCAGCAGCTCTTCCCAATGCTTCAACATTGCGCTTTCTGACTTCAAGCCTATCAACTCCCAAGATTAGGCTGGTGTAACCGATGTGAAATGGCTAGCTAGTTAGCGGGGTGCGCGCTAATAGCGTTTCAAACGTCACTCGCTCTGAGACTTGAATATTGTTCCCATTGCTCTGCATAGGCAACGCTGCTTCGAGGGTGGCTGTTGTCGTTGTGTTCCTGGTTCGAGCCCAGGTAGAGCGAGGAGAGGGATGGAATTATACTGTTACACTGGCAATACTAAAGTGCCTATAAGAACATCCAATAATCAAAGGTATATGAAATAACTACAACCAAAAACTTCTTACCTGGAAAATTGAAGACTCATGTTAAAAGAATCACCAGCTTTCATATGTTCTCATGTTCTGAGCAAGGAACTTAAATGTTAGCTTTCTTACATGGCACATATTGCACTTTTACTTATTTCTCCAACACTTTGTTTTTGCAATATTAAACCAATTGAACAAGTTTTCATTATCTATGAGGCTAAATTGATTTTGATGTATTATATTAGTTAAAATACGTGTTCATTCAGTATTGTTGTAATTGTCATATTACAAATCGCCGATCGTATCGGCTTTTTTTGGTCCTCCAATAATCGGTATCGGCGTTGAAATATCATAATCGGTCGACCTCTTGTGCTTATTACATCTAGGTTATTTACGTTAGTGTTGTATTGATTTCAGTGTAATCTCAGGGCTCTCTACAGTGTAGTGATGGGGTGTTATATTAATAAGGTGTTTGTCTCGTGTCCCCAGGCGGTTGTGCCATCCCTGGGCCTCCAGTCAGACCCTATAAAACCTCCACTCTATGGGTCACCCCTGGGCAGAGAGTCTCCCACCAGCTTCTCCCAACCCCCCCCCACTCTCCAGGCATGTCAATCCCCACTGGTGGAGTTGATGGACAGAGGGTTTACAGCACCTGGGTATGATGATTAAAATGCTCTGTATACTTTTAATATTGTCCCTACTAGCAGGATGCTCAAGTCATTGCCTCATTACATAACATCAAGTCCTCTGATTATTATTTTACAATGTTTTCTCCAATAGATGTCCATACTAGGACACCCTCCCAACGATGTAAATCTTCCCCAGAACTCCTTCAATGTCCACAGCCTTTCCCATCCTCAGTGAGCTGCCCTTCCTACTGTCTGCAGCCTGTGAAGTTTGGCTCTGATTTCTTCCCAATACTGACCCATAGGGTTTTTCACCTCTTCCATTCCGCCGTCCTTCACACAGGCGCCAACTGCAGCCCCACCCTTACAGGAAGAGACCAGCGCTAGCAACCAGCGCACACAGAACATCCCTGTAACTACAAGCTGCGCTACCAGGAGTCCTACACCCAGACTACCCCCAATAACACAAAAGATTGCCCCTAGCCTCTAACCTTTACTGTCCAGCCCTAGTGCCTGGCATGGCTGATCTGATGTGATAGAATGCCTGGTCATTGATGTTTATTTGATATCTGAGGACACTGCTGTCTTGGTTAAGGTCATTGTGGCCACAGGTGGGTTTTCTAACTCTCTGGCTGCCCAGTGGTCAGTGCATAGACTTTTTTCTAGTGTGATAGAACAGTGGGCCTGCTTATCAGCACCACTTCCTGTCTGGCTACCCTGTCCTCACAATGGTTTGAACCTAGGGTCCTCTGCCTCTCAAACATGGGCCTGCCCGCTTGACAACGTACTAGCCAGATGCGCCACCAAAAAGCTTGCAGCTGTGGAGTAAGAGTACGATACGATCTTAATAACTTCTTAGTGATTGGGAGCAGTATTTTCACATCCGGATGAAAAGCGTGCCCAAAGTAAACTGCCTGTTACTCAGGCCCAGAGGCTAGGATATGCATATAATTGGTAGATTTGGATAGAAAACACTAAAGTTTCTAAAACTGTTAAAATAATGTCTGAGTATAACAGAACTGATTTGGCAGGTGAAACCCTGAGGACAAACCATCCAGGGGGGAAAAATTGAGGTCATAGTATTTCCCATTGGTTTTCTATTGAAAGCCCTATTTAATAGGAACCTGGTTGCAGTTCCTATAGCTTTCACCAGATGTCAACAGTCTTTAGAAATTGCTTGATGTTTTTATTTTGAGAAATGAAGTACGGCTGTTCTTTGTAAGTGTCATTCCAGATGGATTCTACTGTTTGGTGCGCGTGAACTGGAACGCGCTTCACGTTTTTATCCGGTATTGAAAACAGTTTATCCCGGTATTGAAAACAGTTTATCCCGTCTTAATTTTTATCGATTATTTATGTTTTAGGATACCTGAGGTTGGATTAGGAACGTTGTTTGGACCAAGTTTACAGTTAACTTATTAGATACTTTGTAGTCATGTTGGGCGAGTTGGTACCGGTGTATTTCTGACCAAACTCGCCAAATGGACATTTTGGAGATATAAAGGACATTATCGAGCAGAAGGACCATTTGTGATGTTTCTGGGACATTTGAGTGCCAACAGAAGATCTTCAAAGGTAAGGCATTTATTATATCGTTATTTCTGACTTGTGTCGCCACCTGCCAGCGGGGCYCTGTCCTCAGATAATCGCACGGTTTGCTTTCGCCGTAAAGCCTTTTTGAAATCTGACAATGCTGCTGGATTAACTAGAAGTTGAGCTTTATTTTTATGTATTACTTATTTTTGTGAATATTGATTTTTCGTTGGTTTGAATTTGGCGCTCTGCAATTTCACTGGATGTTGTCAAATCGATCCCGCTAACGGGATTGGCGCGGGAAGGGATCACTAACAGGTGTTAACTTGGTTACATGAGCAGCAGGTTTAATGGCGTCTGGCTCCTCTCTCCCCAGGACCCTCTGGCCCATRTGTATGAACAGCAGGAGGCTCTGGACACTGGAGCTCTGGCAGGGTTCGGYCAGCAGGTAAGAGACACTACCATCTCCACTTCACATCCAGCCTTCAAACTGTGGCATCTCTTGCCTTTTTTAATTTCCACTCTCCTTTGTTATCTTGAATTTTTATATATACATGTGTAACTACATGCAGCATAGAATAACTTGATGAATGTCTCCGTAGCGGTTTGGTCACCCCGGCTACAGTGAGCAGGCCTCCTCCCACTATAGTTACCCCCCCAGCCCGCCCTCGTCTTCCTACTACAGCTCGGTGGCACCCGGCCCCGGCAGCCTCCCCTCCAGCCATCTCAACAAGGTAGGCCCACACTGACACCCACCCTCACTGCTGCTTAGACTTTTCCTCTGCCTCTTCCCAATGTAATCAACAGATCTAATGAGGATTGAGTGTCTGATCAAAATATAAAGGATGACCTCTGTTATTTAGACTTAGCGGAGATGTCTTGACATCTGTTGGCTAGTCTAGCACCCATGTTGGGGACAATCTAAATTCTAAAACGTTATGTAACAGTTGGGCTGAAAATGTTAAGTCAAATTATTGGCTAAATCTGGGTGTCCTTGGTCCACTCAGACGAATGCGGACAACACATGATCTGATATGCTTGAAGCCGTACATTGTTGCATAACCACAGTAGCCATGCTGGCAGAACGATGACAAACAAAATGGCGGAGGAGTGTCCTGCAGAGATTTTGTAGCAGAATCCTGTGAAGTCACATGTGGATGTTCGATATTGCATCTTTCTGTTTGAGTGGACTGTGTCAAAGTTGAAGGGATAGATCGGGCTTTACTGTGCCTGTTTGTTCCTCTTAGTTTTGCGCTCACAAAGACCCAAGCCGCCCGTCTTTACTGGAAATCAAAACGTACATATTGTGCCTTTTTTAGATGAGACCAATGCATTGTGGTTCTGTTTTGATCACTGAWCACTGTTTGTCTGTTCAGGCTGTGGGCATGCCTCCTGTGAGCCACTCTAACCTGTACCCATCTGGTCTGGGGATGAAGGTCAGTGTGCCTCTTTGTCATTGTCGGTTGGTCTGCCATTTCCTGTTCTGTCCCCGTTTTTCACCATGGCATTTACAGTAGTAATGTCTCTGCCCCCTCTAGACTCCCATTGGTGGTCACAAGCGTCTGATCCCGTCTCCAGAGCCCAGCCCAGAAGGGGGCTACGTGGGACAACACTCCCAGGGCCTGGGGGGCCACTATGCTGACTCCTACCTGAAACGCAAGCGTGTCTTCTAATGTAAACCAATCAAAGCTTCTTGTACGATTTGCCAATTAACAGCCAGGATATGGCTCTATTTCCCCCAGGAGCTCCTCCAATCAGCTTTTAGGTTTTGGGCTTGGCGGTCCAGTGTCTCTCACTTGTGTTCCTGCCAGCGATTTCTCCCCCCCCCCCTGGAGGGCCCTGGGGTTGCAGCCTGTCGCTAATCAGGACATAACAATGCGTGCCAGTGTATGGGAGTTTTGATGTGTTTTTTTTGTGTAAATATATGATTTCAGTGTGCTTGTAAATGAAGTTTTATCCTTTGATTTTTAATGTCTTTTTTTCTATCAGGAAATCCCTTTGTTTAAAAATGGGGAGTTACCTTGTACTATAAGAAAATAATTGTAAAATCTGATTTCAGGTCTTTTTTTCCTCTGCGTATTCCCTTCATTGGTTGGCTGAGCGCTTTTTATTTAAATTTTTATATTTTGTATTAGTTRTTTCTTCCTGTTGTGATGGTGTCAACGGGTTTCTATTTTTAAAAGCTTTTCCTCCCAGTATTTTTGTATATATTTCATTAGTTTGATGGGAWGTTTTTTTTCTTCKCGCTCCTTCCTCCTACAGGGATTATGTACTGACTGTCTGGACAGGATTCAGGCCTTCGATTCATGTAGATCTGTGTAGCAGTACTGCCTTTGTCTTTTGTCCTTTGGAAAAACTGTCCCCTTAAACAAAACACTAGTTTGGAATATGCTGTTTTCAACCCTTACTCTTCCACCCCTCCATCTCATTGGGAGCCCGTTCTCTGCACTGAATGTTTGGTGTTGCACTTGGAGGACACGGGTGGGTCACAATCTCCAGTTTGTTGCATTTCTATTGTTCTCACCACTTTTATTTTTACCCCCCATTCTGTTCTCTGCAGAATCTTGTATATTCTGTTTTGACGTGGCTCTTTGTCGGCTGAGTATTTGCATCTCAACCACCATGGCACCTGATTTGCTCTCGTTCGTTTGGAGGGGATGGTAGCAGTGCCTTATCCAGACTTTAATATCTACAGATTATAACAGTAAGTGGCCTCTGTTCACCAAGCCTAAACATTAATTAACTGTACTTTCATTTATTAATGAGCCATGGCTAGGTTGGCTCTCCTGTGGCTGGCTGTCCCTCCCCTGTAGACCAGCAGGGGGGCTGTTTATCCTCAGGCAAAACTGAAATTAAATCAAGCTTGACAGTTTCACACTGATGGTTGACAAACTGAAACAGGTTGTAGAATTTTATCCAGTTTTCCAGTCCAGAAGAAGTTGACTTCCTATCTGAAGTGTTACTATGATGGGAGTGTCCAGTGACTCTTAACAGGTGTTTACTCGGTCTGCCTCGAAGGTTTGCATGGAAATTAAGCTATGATTGGTCAGTGATGGAGTTCTTAGTCTGTGAAGAATAATCTGGTTGACCATTTTGATCGTGATCACCATTACCTCTTGACTTCTGATGGGAACTGCAATTACACTTGAGCCTTAAGTTTTTCTTTTTTTCTGTCATCTCATCTTCCCCTCTGTGGGCTTTTTGACTAAATCCATTGTTTTTTGCCGAGTACATACTTTAAGCTTGATCATTTCCTCGGAGTCCTAAACTCTTGTTTTCTCAATCATATCTTTGGCCTCTGGTCTGTTTTAAGATTGAATATGCTGCTCAATATTTTGTGTGTTTTGGTGACCATTACCAAGTGCAGCCACCTGTCTAATGGTAGATTCCCCCATGTTCTGTATTGACCAATTGGTGCCTGCCTATATGAATTAAGATTGCTTTTGTTTTTCCTCATACATGCTGTCTGTCTCTGTACTGCGATATGTGTCTGTTTTGGGCAAGTAAATGTATTTAATTACAATCTTTTGTGGTTAGTTCATTTACATGGTCAATATGCTGGCTGTGTTCGACCGCGCTTGTGTTACGTTTTGATGCTCAGTTAACTCAGGAAAACACTGACTTGCAAAGTTTGGTTGACAGCGTGCCATGGATGCAGCCACCACACCTGAGCCCCCCCCCCCCCCCACCTTCTCTCATAAGTGAGGAACACAGATCAAACTTGTAAATAAATGATTGTTACTCCTATGGCTTCTCTAGTACCCCTTTGGGTTGTTCATGTTATTTATAACACTACCTCCATAATCATTAACCGTCAAATGAATACATTTAGAGTCCTCTACTCATGCAACTGGCTTAAAGAAACCCCATAATTCCAAATACCAGATGGTTGGCATGCAGACCAGCACTCATTTTTGGTTGTAGGTCTACCCTATGCACAAGGACTGTTTCAATAGTCTTTCCTAAACCAATTCTGCTATTCATCAACTGACATTTTCATTGGCTGCCTTGAAACCACTGTCAAGGTAAATCAATGATACAATAGATGGCTTCAGAATACAGATACAAACTGACCAAGTATGMCTTCTGTCATGACTGCTGCGTAGGATGGCTGTTAGGGGGTGAGGATAGTTATGTTTTTCTTGTTTCTGTGCCTTGGGCCACAAAGCGTCTCCCACATGCACAATACAGTCCTGGAGTTGCACAGACATGGAGAAGGATGTTAGTCTACTTTAGACTTGGTGAACGTGGCTCTGGCAATTCATATACCGGCTGACGCAGCCTGCCTCCCAGAGCCATGGCTGTGTTTATGAACTCCAAAGGTTAAGATTTAAATACTACTCGTATCAATAAACACAAAACCGGTGCGTTTTGTGGCGAGGAGGATAAATGTCAATACGAAATGGAGAGAAATCCCAATGGAGAGACTGACATGAGTGTGGAAAGGTTAACTCTTAGTTTTGTCCAGTTCTCCCTCTGACTAGTCAGTGGGTAATAGGAGGGGGAGTTATGACTGGTGTTTAGGGTACATTATATTGTGGACATCATGGTTGTACAGTAGGGGGGAAATGTTTTGAAACGGAAGTACTYCTAACTGAGCTTGTCCAATAAAATGTGTATCCTGTTTCCTTGTCTTACAGCAGAAAGAGCTGATGAGGTTAAGGCCATCAGCACTTTGATACTTGTGAAAACCGTTGGGTTAGGGCACACCACGGCCTAACGTTTTACTGATCAGCTCCTCTACTGTAAGAAACAAGGGGGACTGAAGAGGTCCTCTATCCTGTAATCAGGCTACAAGGTGACTTTGGTTGGCTGTTACTGTCGCCTGGTCACAACTGCTAGAAGCAGCAGCAGTTATTGACTGGGGGCACTGAGGTGAAACAAATTAGATCCCATGTAGAGGAAATGTTTGTGATTTACATTTAGGCAGCGAACATTGGCTGAACACCATTCTCATATGGTTTAAATGGAACGCTCATATCAATTTTATGACAAAGGAAACAAATGTTACCATAGAAATGGAACGTTGCTCASATGGTTGCATCATTTTAGCATATTGGAAACGATAAATCTGCTCACCTCCCATTTTGTATTTGTATATTTGTTGATACTTTTAGTGCCCCTAATCTCTCTTGTGGTGCCTYCTGTCTGTAACCAGAGCGCTCTGGGGGAACCACCAAACGCGGCTCAGTGGACGGTGTGTCAGACACATTTAGATTTCTGCCTTTCATATTTCCACCCACGCACGCAGTTGCRGTTGAATGCTGCAGAAACCTGTGATTTTCCAAAATACAGGAGGGAGGGAAGTGCTACGAAAAGCAGAGGACTGCACRGTAAATATCAGCAGCAGAGAAAACAATGGTTTCCCTGTGCTACACTTACATACATGAAGTATGCCTATTATGCAGGATCAATTCTGTTTATAATCAGTATAGMGAAATGACAATTGAACACTCAATCAACCAGAGACTTTTAGGGGGTTTACAAATCACACTAATTTTCAGATACTGGAGCTGTTTTTAGCATGAATACCTCTTGGACCCCCCCCTTTCCACTACATGGCTTGCATTACTGACTATAAAAGCTTTGGTAGGTGAAGTGAAAAATGTAAGGCTGCKTGCTATGTTTTATTAATCAGGAATCTATGTGGTGGCCAATGGGTCTGGTTCCAAAGTTAAAATAAAAATCAATTGCTTTGCCATGTACGCTCCATTTCTGTGGTGTCCAGTGCCCATGTTCCATACAGAAGCAGTATCAGCATCATTACTAATTGTGTTTGAAACAGAAGCCATGGCAGTGGATGGGGAGATGGGAGAGCAGCAGTGAGGAAATTGGACAGCCTTGTGGATGGGTCAGCTACTGGATTTTGCTCTCAGATATCCTCTCCAGCCTCATCAATATGGTCTTAAGAAGCTCCTAAATCTACTTATCTGGCCTTTAAAGTCATAGATGTTGCTCAGCTGGTCCCCGAAGTAAACCACAGTCTCCTCAAGGTCTCCCATTCCTAATACYTTATATCACGTCATCTCCCTCTCTTTCCCACCTCGGCCCTGGAACACAAACACACACAGAGAGACACTGCAGTGCAGGTTCAAATGGAGTTTAAAGGAGGACGCAGGTCGGTAACGGGCTCATAGCCAATATGAACACGCTGCTTCATCARCACTGCAGCGTTGCAGAAAAATAAAATGTAGACACTGGTTATTTCTAGGTTTGTATCAGACCATGTAATACAAAATACATCAGATACCCCGCTGGAGGAAAATACATCTATTACATTCTTATGCATGGCTGCATTCACATGGTGGCCATTCTGACACCATRGGCATATGAGCATGTATGGACTACCTTCCACCACCCATTGTCCTACAGTACAAATGATCAACCACATATTTACTGATACACATGATCACCACACACATACACAAAGTGAGTGGCCAGGCCAGATTATTCTTCACTGTCAGAAAAGTGGTGTGGATTAATATTTCATGGGCCTCCCTAAGAGGAGCTCCAATTCCCTGGTGCACACACTACACTACGTTACACTACACACAGCTTGGGACAGAGGCCAGACAGACACAGGGCTTTCTTGGCAAGATATAAATAGAGGAGTCTTTCATGTGTTGGTGATGCATCAAAGAGCGAGAGCGCTCCTTTTCCGAATCATCTTAATATCAATATTCCAAAACATCAAATACCCAGCAGGCACAGGTTTKTGTTGGGCTCTCTATCTCTTACTCTCTCACAGACAGACAGACACGCATACACTATATTCAGAGGACTAATGTGAATAACTTCCACATTGTTTCGCCAGCAGCATGTAATATAATTTACGAAAGTTCAGTCAGTAAGGCTGGTCTGGGAGGATGGATCCGTCACTTTTTGAATCTAGTAAACTCATATAATTCACATTGATTCCTATCTACTTACCAGCAGGTATTATAAGGTTAGTGTCTATAACGTTACCGGTGTTCACTGTCTGGTCACAGTATCAAGCGGTATTGTGCATAGGTAGTGTCTTCATAATGATTACCCCGCCTCGCGGGCTTCTTTCCTCAGTCAGCATATCAGGGTATCTTATGAGTAGTGTTCAATCTTTTTGGAATGTTTTTACCCCCCTGTTTTGTTCAATCGTGCAATATTTCAGGTTCTATGGGTAGTGTTCATCACACTGTGTATCCGGTTTCATCAGCCATAACACTCGTATCTATGGCTAATGTTATTAATGTTGATTTATCCGGTCATCCGGCATATTATTTCAGTGTGATACGCTTATTCTGGTCACATGTCGTTCATCATATATGTTACCCCGTTGTGTTGCTTTTTGGTGTTGTGGTGTTGGTTCGAGTCGGCATAGTTGTCAGGTTTCGTAGTGTGTGAGTGGTTGATGAGTTGCGCTGTGTGGTGTGTGTCATGTCGCATTATTGTGTTGTGTGTGGAATCTAGTTGTGGGATGGTGTGTCATTGTAAGCGTTACGGCCCTTCATTCATGTCGTGATTCGTAGGTATCTATGGTAGTGTTCAGTAGATGTGCAACGGTTCCTCGGTTTAGTTCAGTGTATCTATGGTATTGGTAGTGTTATAATGTTACCTTCATCGGCATATCAAGGTATCTATGGTAGTGTTCTAATAATGTTATCCTCATCAGCATATCAGGTATCTATGGTAATGGTTTATAATGTTCTCCTCATCAGCATATTCAGGTATTCTAATGGTAGTGTTCATAATGTTACGGTTTCTTCACTGCCCGCATGCCTTTGTTCATGGTGAGTCGCTACTGGTAATCGTCGTATTCTTCTTTACGCTAGTCAGGTTCGAGTATCTAGTTCGTCTTTCGTATTTATCGTCACTCGCGGTCATGTAATGTTACCCGCGGGGCAGCACTTTTTGTTTTCTGCAGCTCGCCGCGTCTGTTCCTCTGTGTTCTGCTGCTTGCGCCCTCGGCCGGTTCTGGCCTCGTTTGCGTGGTCCTGCCAGTTCACTCAGCATTGATGCAGTCCTGTTATTCTATCGGTTGCAATTCGTTTATTCGATGTTATCCGTTGGTTTCATCAGCGATATCAGTATCTATGGTAGTTTGTCTCATTTGGAATGTTTATCTCTTCCCCGGCGGGCCGTATTCAGCGATATAGGTTATGTCTTCTTTGGTAGTGGTTGTCATATGTACTTCGGTGTGTTCCTCGGTGTTCGGTGTGTTCCTCGTGTTTTCGTTCATCTAGGATTTATTCTAGGAGTTGTCGTATTTGTCTAATGTGTGTTGCATCATACCGGATGTGTTCCTCGTGTTCAGTTCAGCTATTAATCTCAGGTATCTATGGTAGTCGCTTCATTAATGTTACGTTTTCGGCGCCCTTCCGAGCGCATTTGGTGCTTCATCTTTAGATGACTCAGTGCTTATACTATGGTTATGTCGTTCTCAATGTTCTCTTCCTGGTCTCGTTGTGTGTTCATGAGCATTCGAGATACATTTAGAAAACAGTCCTGCTGCTTGTTCTTTCCAGGTTGAATTAGTTATGATCGCTTAATTTGATGTCTGTATGAAATCCACTTCAATCAGTGTAGATGAAGGGGAGGAGACAGGTTAAAGGAGTATTTTCAAGCCTTCAGACAATTGAGACATGGATTGTGTGTGTGCCATTCAGAGGATGAATGGGCAAGACAAAAGATTTAAGTGCTTGTGAATGGGGTATGGTAGTAGATGCCAGGAGCARCAGTTTGTGTGAAGAACTGGTTCTGTGTGGCTCAGTTGGTAGAGAATGGCTAGGGTTGTGGATTCAATTCCCATGGGGAATAAGAATGAAAAATGTATTCACTCACTAATGTAATTCACTCTGGATAAGAGTGTCTGCTAAATTACTCAAATGTAACAGCAACACTGCTGGGTTTTTCATGCTCAACAGTTTCCTGTGTGCATCAAGAATGGTCCACCACCCAAAGGACATCCAGCAAACTTGACACAACGGTGGGAAGCATTGGAGTCAATATGGGCTAACGTCCCTGTGGAATTCTTTCGATGCTGTGTAGATTCCTTGTCCTGTGGTTAAAGGGCTCAGGTATCTTGGTTATGATTTGGAGAATGCATCCAGACTTATAAAATGTGAATATACAAGGTTCCATTATTTTTGTATTAAAGGCCCAATGTAGTTGTTTTTATCTCAATCAGTGCTGATTTTAGCATGTAAATCTTGGTGGGGKAAATACCCCCAKATTTTTTAGATGCATGCCAGCAAAGCCAAGACACAACACAACACTAAACAATACATTAATTGCACTATAACAGAGACAAACGGTGCCCACAAACTGTTAGGGCCTACATAAAGCTGTCCCAACAGCAGAGATTTATTTTCAGCACAATGGAGTGAATCCTTACCACTGCTACAACTGGCTGTCAGTGGAGCCTTGTTTGGCATCGAAACAATTAATTCAGCCTTGTTTACTGCCTTTTTAAAAAACATAGCTGATATGGCTGACTTGCTTAAACAAATGTGGTTTCTACTGAAACATTAACGAGCGAGCTAAAACGGACATGGCATCTCAGTGCTAGAGGCGTCACTACAGACACCCTGGTTGGAATCCAGGCTATATCACAACAGGCCGTGATTAGGAGTCCCATAGGGCGGCGCACAATTGGCCCAGCTTCGTCCGGGTTTGGCCGGTGTAGGCCGTCATTGTAAATAAGAATTTGTTCTTAACTGACTTGCCTAGTTAAACAAAATAAAGAAAATATATATAGATCTATGTGTTCAGCACTTTTGAAATGTACAGCGCCAGAATGCAGAAAAATGGGCTGCTCTTAAAGTATTTTCCCTGTTCACCAAGTCAGAACCATAGGATAAATAAAGGGGACAATGAAAGCTCTTACAATATTAGATGATGACATTTCTCACAAACAGGTTATAGGCTACATGTGCACCACTGAGTCAGAACAGTAACGTTTAGCGAAATTAAGAGGTGAAAATAGACCAAATTATTAGGGTGAGGCACATGGGCAACTAACAGCTTACRACACAACATACACTTCGTATTACTTTCTTAGTTACAGTATACATATCTCCCTGGCATATTACATCATTTATGCAGCAGCATTTAAGACATTTTTGGACTCACGTTGTGGTGAAGTGCTCACTTAAACAGGAAGGTGGCGCGGCGGTCCTTCGTGGGCAAATTTTGTCATCAWAGAAYGAGAAAGATTGACAATTCCGAGTTGGATGACCGTTCAAAACGTATTTTCCCAGTCTGAGCTCGTTTATTCCCGACTTCCCAGTTGCAATGCTTGCGGTTAGCCACTGTCACCGATTCCTTTCAAACCACTCATTGTTGGATTTGCGATTTCCAACTTTGTTGTGTAATGTTTATGTCCAATGGCGGATGAGCACGATACATTTTATCTATAATTTCTCTTCATTATTTCTCTTCATATGACAAGGATTAAAAAGGATTTGCAAGTAGATTGTCGACTTGATTCATGATGATGACTGCCTAGCGTAAGAGTTTTTGAAAGTAAGATGTTGACATGATCAGTCCAATCAAAGCTACTGTACATATAACGTGATTTGACGTAATTTCATCTGTGGCCAATGACCTTGAGCCTTCTTGGAAAGGCACTACTAATGTAACTATATGCAGAGGGCTAGAATTTTCCATGTCTACCCTTACTAAGACTGGTGACTTAGTTTCCTCATGAGTGACAGGACACTGAGCCAATCACAGCACAACACTCCTATTTTCTGCTGGCTTGCCCCACCAAAACAGAAAGCACTGAGCTAGGCTGAAACACCAGTTGCATTACTAAAGAAATCAAAAAAAGAGACCATGTTTTGTATGCGGCTTTATTCACCAAATTATATATTTATATTTTTTACATTGTTTGAAAACTGATATTGTGACTCGTATTAATGCAAAATAAACATGCAAAACAGGCAAGCCCCCCCAAATAAATATGTCCCACCTGCCCTGAATGACGTGCACTGATCTCAATATCAAATCATTTCTGGGTAACAATTAAGTACCTTACTGTTAAAAAAAAAAATGACAAAAAGGAAACGAAAATAGCTTCTTAGCAAAGAACAATTTCTCAAACAAGAATGTTGCTAGGACTGTCTGGGAGTMGTCTGAGTGAGGGGCSTAATTGGACGAGCCTAATGGGAGGGATATGTAACCTGAAAGGTTTGAAACTCTATGTGTTATTGATCCATTAACTTATACTGCAGGCCAAAACTTCATCTCAACAAAACAGGCGGACATTTCAGGTGTTCTTTTCAAACAGTTCTTACACTAAACTGCATTTTCATCATTTTCACAATTTCACAGAACTATTCCAACCTCACACTATAAATGCAAAAGTATGTGGACACCCTTTCAAATTAGTGGATTCGGCTATTTCAGCCACACCCGTTGCTGACAGGTGTATAAATTAGAGCACAGAGCCATAAAATCTCCATAGACAAACATTGGCAGTAGAATMGCCTTACTGAAGAGCTCAGTGACTTTCAACGTGGCACCGTCATAGGATGCCACCTTTCCAACAAGTCAGTTCGTCAAATTTCGGCCCRGCTAGAGCCAAGATGTTGGACTAATTGCACTTAGCACTTGCACTATGAAACTGCACTTACTCTGCATATTTGTTTGTAAATATCCTTTGCTACTTATTTTCATTTTTAGATGTGATATGTTTTATGACTGCTGCAAGATGAATTTCCTCTGAGGACATTAAAAGTTTTCTGAACCTGAATCTGTAAGTGCTGTTATTGTGTAGTGGAAATGTCTAGGAGCAGCAACGGCCCAGCCGTGAAGTGGTAGGCCACAGAAGCTCACAGAATGGGACCGGCGAGTGCTGAAGCTCGTAAAAATCGTCTGTCTTCAGTTGCAACAGTCACTATCAAGTTCCAAACTGCCTCTAGAAGCAATGTCAGCACAATAACTGTTTGTCGGGAGCTTCATGAAATTGGTTTCCATGGCCGTGCAGCCGCACACAAGCCTAAGATCGCCATGCGCAATGCCAAGCTTCGGCTGGAGTGGTGTAAAGCTTGCCGCCATTGGACTATGGAGCAGTGGAAATGTATTCTCGGGAGTGATGAATCACGCTTCACCATCTGGCAGTCCGACGGACGAATCTGGGTTTGGCGGATGCCAGGAGAACGCTACCTGCCCCAATGCATAGTGCCAACTGTAAAGTTTGGTAGAAGGAATAATGGTCTAGGGCTGTGTTTCGTGGTTCGGGCTAGGCCCCTTAGTTCCAGTGAAGGGAAATCTTCACACTACAGCAAACAATGGCATTCTAYACYATTCTGTGCTTCCAACTTTYTGGRAKCAGTTTGGYGAAGGCCCTTTCCTGTTTCAGCATGACAATGCCCCCATGCACAAAGTGAGGTCCATCCAGAAATGGTTTGTCAAGAGCTGTGTGGAAGAACTTGACTGGCTTGCACAGGGCCCTGACCTCCACCCCGGCAAACACCTTTGGGATGAATTGAAAGGCTGACTGCGAGCCAGGCCTATTCGCCCAACATCAATGCTTGATCTCACTAATGCTCTTGTGGCTGAATGGAAGCAAATCCCCGCAGCAAATTTCCAATATTTKGTGGAAAGCCTWCCCAGAAGAGTGGAGGCTGTTATAGCAGCAACGGGACCAACTCTGTATTAATGCCCATGGTTTTGGAATGAGATGTTCGACAAACAGGTGTCCACATACTTTTGGTCATGTTGTGTATATATATAAAACACAGAAAWTCACGTTTTTGACTGCACTGGGACTTTAAATGATTACTGTAGCCTATAGCCATCTCTCTCCACAGCTGTAGAATATCTAACTGATAAACAAAAAAAMATGTTTGATGTGAGAGCATTTCTGCAGATTAAAAAGAAAATTATTTAATGCTTTTATGGGTAAGCAGACGTGCTCATATGTGATATTACAAATACTTCATTCGATGGCGCACGGTGCCTGGAGATTTAATAAAAACTGGAGCTGAGAATCCCTGATCATTATGCATCAGCAGATGAGATGATAATATGATTAATGCTATGAGATGCAGTTGTGAATGCGCTCTACAAACGCATCTTGCATTGAGAGTGCTCTTGGTTTCAACCCTGCGTGTCTAGATATGATCCAATTATGCTGAAAACGGTCAGAGAAATCTAAGTGACAGCTCACATCAGTGGAACGACTCTGACAAATAGCTAAAACGGATACAACAAATAGCGCGTTTGTGAGAAGTGGTTATCCATTTACTACGGCTTACACTTTTGACCACGTCGGCAGTGCACTGAAAGCAGACAGTGGTGAAAGACGATTTAGTAGGCTATTAAAATACATCAGTTCTTTTGATTTTATGCTTTTCAAGAGAATATCGTCAATATGAGGGAAATATTAATACGTTATTAAATTCCTTTCAGTCCAAAGACATAAACCAACTGGACAGGAGCCGCGAGTGTGGGCTTGCTGGAGAGAAAAAAGAGAGCGAGAAAGGAGCGAGAGACTGGAGGGGTTGATGATGCGTTATGGTTAATGTAACATTTGTCGTCAATCTGGAGTTCAGACGTGACAATGGACAGATAATGGAAGCAGCGACTACAGGACWTCGACAGGCAATGCTTTTCTGGTAGCCTTTTGCTTTTGATAATGCATTGTGTGAAGAAGAGCGGCAAAGAAAATAACATCGCGTGGGTTTTGGATACAGGCACAACCACAACTCCAAAGGCAACCGAAATTATGTAATTAATGGAGATGTTCTATTGCTCGAAGTCTACTTTAATCTCAAACTGAAATAATTGCATCAAACATTTTAATATAGGGGAAANGCTTCACCATCTGGCAGTCCGACGGACGAATCTGGGTTTGGCGGATGCCAGGAGAACGCTACCTGCCCCAATGCATAGTGCCAACTGTAAAGTTTGGTAGAAGGAATAATGGTCTAGGGCTGTGTTTCGTGGTTCGGGCTAGGCCCCTTAGTTCCAGTGAAGGGAAATCTTCACACTACAGCAAACAATGGCATTCTAYACYATTCTGTGCTTCCAACTTTYTGGRAKCAGTTTGGYGAAGGCCCTTTCCTGTTTCAGCATGACAATGCCCCCATGCACAAAGTGAGGTCCATCCAGAAATGGTTTGTCAAGAGCTGTGTGGAAGAACTTGACTGGCTTGCACAGGGCCCTGACCTCCACCCCGGCAAACACCTTTGGGATGAATTGAAAGGCTGACTGCGAGCCAGGCCTATTCGCCCAACATCAATGCTTGATCTCACTAATGCTCTTGTGGCTGAATGGAAGCAAATCCCCGCAGCAAATTTCCAATATTTKGTGGAAAGCCTWCCCAGAAGAGTGGAGGCTGTTATAGCAGCAACGGGACCAACTCTGTATTAATGCCCATGGTTTTGGAATGAGATGTTCGACAAACAGGTGTCCACATACTTTTGGTCATGTTGTGTATATATATAAAACACAGAAAWTCACGTTTTTGACTGCACTGGGACTTTAAATGATTACTGTAGCCTATAGCCATCTCTCTCCACAGCTGTAGAATATCTAACTGATAAACAAAAAAAMATGTTTGATGTGAGAGCATTTCTGCAGATTAAAAAGAAAATTATTTAATGCTTTTATGGGTAAGCAGACGTGCTCATATGTGATATTACAAATACTTCATTCGATGGCGCACGGTGCCTGGAGATTTAATAAAAACTGGAGCTGAGAATCCCTGATCATTATGCATCAGCAGATGAGATGATAATATGATTAATGCTATGAGATGCAGTTGTGAATGCGCTCTACAAACGCATCTTGCATTGAGAGTGCTCTTGGTTTCAACCCTGCGTGTCTAGATATGATCCAATTATGCTGAAAACGGTCAGAGAAATCTAAGTGACAGCTCACATCAGTGGAACGACTCTGACAAATAGCTAAAACGGATACAACAAATAGCGCGTTTGTGAGAAGTGGTTATCCATTTACTACGGCTTACACTTTTGACCACGTCGGCAGTGCACTGAAAGCAGACAGTGGTGAAAGACGATTTAGTAGGCTATTAAAATACATCAGTTCTTTTGATTTTATGCTTTTCAAGAGAATATCGTCAATATGAGGGAAATATTAATACGTTATTAAATTCCTTTCAGTCCAAAGACATAAACCAACTGGACAGGAGCCGCGAGTGTGGGCTTGCTGGAGAGAAAAAAGAGAGCGAGAAAGGAGCGAGAGACTGGAGGGGTTGATGATGCGTTATGGTTAATGTAACATTTGTCGTCAATCTGGAGTTCAGACGTGACAATGGACAGATAATGGAAGCAGCGACTACAGGACWTCGACAGGCAATGCTTTTCTGGTAGCCTTTTGCTTTTGATAATGCATTGTGTGAAGAAGAGCGGCAAAGAAAATAACATCGCGTGGGTTTTGGATACAGGCACAACCACAACTCCAAAGGCAACCGAAATTATGTAATTAATGGAGATGTTCTAGTGTTCGAAGTCTAATTTAATCTCAAACTGAAATAATTGCATCAAACATTTTAATATAGGGGAAAGTCGAGACAGTGGGCTCCGCGCGTGCGGCTCTGCCTATGTAGTCCCAGATGCACGACGGTATTCTGTGTTACTTTTTATGGCTACAGCTGGAGACCGAACGGTTACGAGCGAGCTTTAACAGACATGTGCGGTCGGGAGCAGCAATAATATCCCTCATCGCACAGGAGCCAGCGGTCTGTGATTCTGCAATAAGGAGCTGATAAAAGCAATACATTGTTCTGTAACTAAAGTGATCCAGTGCGCAATGGACGACAAGGCGTCAAACTTCAGGGGAAGCACCGGCGAGGGGCTATCGTCACCTACCAGACGGATACTTTAACGATTGGCGAAGCTCTCAGCAAAAAACAAGGGAAGCGTTTTACATTTAGAAGAGAGATTAACTTTTGGTTGGGAATTTAATTGGATAAACGGTAGGAAAAAGAAAGACACTTTCTGGGTGAAATTAGTCACATTCTCTCTGACAGTACCACTGTGATAATGGTCGAAAGATTTAAATGTTATTATTTAGAKTATTACATATAACATCGGACTGCACTTGACATGGTCACTTTTGTCTACCCAATTACACAGGGTAGGCTACGATTAAGTGGCAATGATGGACATTAATAGGTTAGTKATTTGAAGTCAAAGAATATATAGCCATATTATTATTTGTGTCAATAAGTTGAGATATAAAAGGGATATTTTAATTTGCACTATGATGGAAGTACCACCACCATGCTCGAAAAAGAGCCTTTCRCTCTCGCTCCCCGTTCCCCGGGAGCAGGCGACCCTAAAGCCTCCGCAACATCTTTGGAGGCAGCCACGGACCCCSATCAAAATCAAACACCGGGGATACTCCGACACCGACCGCCATCACCACCGAGGGATAGAGCGCTCTAATGCCATGGACACGAGCGACAGACCGGGGCTTAGGAAGTGTCGGATGTCCTGGCCATCCTCGTTCCAAGGAACCACYAACCCCTCCATCGGCAATTGTGTTGGAAATAGACGGTATGACGTGCATCCAACAAACATTTCCAAACATTATAATCGKKYRACATATGCARAAATAGAGCCYCTAATAATGAGTGGGTGGTGCTCTGTGTTAAWGTATGCCGGAAGGGTTAACTGATACGAGGTGTTTGGTATTGGGAGGCGGGACGCGTGGGTTCTCGGTGGTGATGCTTTATGCGTCTTGGGCATGTCAGAGAACATGAGTTTAAGCACTCGGATTGGCACTGTCTGTAAACCCGCCCGCCCACACAAAAACAGGAATAACAAGGGAAAATATCAATAACAATAATCACCCCATAACGTTTTTTAAGAGTAGCCTAGGCCTGTATGACCATGACAAACATATTATATAGATAACAGAAATGTATTTGTTTTGCGCGTTTCTAATGGATTCAAAGGTCTAGTGGGTGCGTTCGTGCGTGCGTACTTGACTCAGATAATCTTCCACTGAAACGTTCGGCTATTTGCAATGTAGGCATAGCTGATACGCCATCCATGGGTACAGTTCACATAGAGGTCGGGATCTCCATGTAACATACCTGGACAGGTCAGGTGCATCACCTCAGGCAGTGGTTCTCATTTCAGCTTGAGTGCCTCAGTATATATCATCTTTCTTATTGAATTGAATCAAATAAAGTTAAGATGAGAACCAGCAGATTATGTTGCCCTGAAGGGTGGAAGACTGGGTTGGGTTGGCTATAGTCTCGGTAGCTAGCCATACCTCAAAATCACGCTGTTGTCACGCTCCTTCTTGGAGGTCGGGGATTTTTGTATTGACGAAACGGCTAAAATGTTACGCGGGCTTCCAGCTGCTAAATTTTTATTGGATGTTACATTTCAAGAAATTTAAATAAAGTTTATTTGTCATGTACTCCCTGCTATTGTGAATTTACTCATCTATTATTCACGATTTCATTCAGGAATCTATCCACATGAACGTAGAAGTGTTTAAACATATTCTATTCTTATTTACAATAAAAGGATCCAAAATGACACAATACATTATTTATCATTCATTTCAATTTGGCCAAAAAAAAATCTGAAACAACCAAACAAACAGCAAATGAATCCAGAAAATGTGTGGAGTCAGAGTTTGATGTAGTCATTGTGTTATGAATATGGGACCAATACTTCTTTAGATAACACATAATAGAGTGAATTGTCCCAATACTTTTGGTCTCCTGAAATGGGGGGACTGTATAAAGGCGCTGTCATTTTTAAACTATTCACACAATATGGATGAAAATACCCTCATTAAAGCTGACAGTCTGCACTTAACTTCAAAGTCATTATATCATTTGAAATCCAAAGTGCTGGAGACAGACCCAGAAAAAGTCACTGTCCCAATACTTTTTGAGCTCAATGTATAAATACTAAAAGGTATGTACACGTAGTTATATAATAGGATGAGCTATGTCGAGAATACAGTATGCACATACCCTGAGTATACCAAACATTAGGAACACTTTCTAATATTGAGTTGCCCTCAGAACATCCTCAATTTATCGGCATGGACTCTACAAGATGTCGGAAGCTTTCCACAGGGATGCTGGCCCATGTGACTCCAATGCTTCCCACAGTTGTGTCAAGTTGGCTGGATGTCCTTTGGGTGGTGCACACATTCTTGATACACAAAGAACTGTTGAGCGTGAAAACCCAGCAGCATTGCAGTTCTTGACACAACGCCGACATAGCTGCAGGAAGTAGGGGTGTCGAGGGTGCTGCAGCATCCCTGAAACAACGAATAAAAAAATATATATATATTAAATAAAAAACTATAATTATACATGAAGAAAAAAATCTCACAAAAGTAGTGCCTTTACTAGTCCTGTATTAGTGGACCGATATACACCTGAGAATGCTGTTTATTGACTACAGGCTCAGGATCAGCACCATAGTGCCCTCAAAGCTCATCAATAGCTCAGGACCCTGGACTGATACCTTCCTCTGCAACTGGATCCTAGACTTCCTGTCGGGCCACCCCTGGGCTGGTGAGGGTAGGCAACAATACATACGCCATGCTGACCCTCAACACGGGGGCCCCTCAGTGGTGCGTGCTTAGTCCCCTCCTGTACTCCCTCTTCACCTTACGACTGCGGGACCGCGCACGACTCCAACACCATCAATACGTTTGCTGACGACACCACGGTGGTAGACATGATCACCAACAACGATGAAGACAGCCTATAGGGAGGAGGTCAGTGACCTGGCAGTTTGGTGCCCGGACAACAACCTTTCCCTCAATGTCAGCAGACAAAGAAGCTGATCACGGACTACAGGAAATGGAAGGCCAAGCACACCCCCCACCACATCGACAGGGCTGCAGTGGAGGGGATCGAGAGCTTTAAGTTCTTCGGCGTCCACATCACTAAGGAATTAACATGGTCCACACACAACAACACGTCGTGACGAAGGCACGACAATGCCTCTGCTAAATAGTTAACCAAATAGTTACCGGACTATCTGCATTGACCCCTTTTAGCACCAGCTCTTTTGACTCATCACATGCGCTCCTGCTTCTGCTTATTATGTATCCTGTAGCCTCCTCACTTTACCCTACCTGTATGTACATACAGAATCAACCTTTATTACATCGTACCCCTGCACATCGAGTCAGTCCTGTACTCAGTGTATATAGCCAGGTTATCGCTACTCCTTGTGTATTTATTCATTGTGTTATTCTCTTTCTATTATTCTCTGTTTCTCTCTGCATTGTTGGGGAGGGGCCGTAAGAAAGCATTTCACTGTTAGTCTACGCCTGTTGTTTACAACAATGTGACAAATACAATGTGATTTGAGCTGACGTTAAAGGCGAGGTGAGACGGACTGATCCACAATCACCTTGCATCCTAAATAACCAGTCAATATTATTTGGATATCAGTCAGTCAGTCCGTCACAGTTTACCCATGGTACATCACGGTGTTGACGCTCTCGATCATCACGGCCATTGACATCAACAGGCTTTCTGATTAGGGAAGCTTGATTCTGGACAAGGCTAGGTTGGGTAATTACTGACAATGCTTCATTTTTAATCGCCACAGTGGCACAACGACATAGCCCACAGGTTATGAAATATGATGCATTATGCTCTCAATCCAATATGGCGATAGAATTACCACATAGTACTTGTTTTTTTTCGTTGAGATAGTAACGGTCGCACAGGAAGCGTCATCAGGACTGAAAGCTATACCTCTGTTAAAGCTTTCCTAATGAACCATGCTAATTGGATGAGCCAAGTCAGACAAAAATCTTTATTCTGACTGTTGTTTCTTCACAACAATTAAAAGTCTTCTCCAGTCCAATATCAACAAAAACATCTTTAACTTCATCAATATGACGATGGCTTCTTTTTTTGGT
>NW_019942864.1:43196-48261 GCF_002910315.2 Salvelinus sp. IW2-2015 | reverse complement strand
TGGATTCAAAGGTCTAGTGGGTGCGTTCGTGCGTGCGTACTTGACTCAGATAATCTTCCACTGAAACGTTCGCTATTTGCAATGTAGGCATAGCTGATACGCCATCCATGGGTACAGTTCACATAGAGGTCGGAATCTCCATGTAACATACCTGGACAGGTCAGGTGCATCACCAGGCAGTTGTTCTCATTTCAGGCTTGAGTGCCTCAGTATGATATCATCTTTCTTATTGAATTGAATCAAATAAAGTTAAGATGAGAACCAGCAGATTATGTTGCCCTGAAGGGTGGAACTGACTGGGTTGGGTTGCTATAGTCTCGGAGTGTCACATACCTCAAATCACGCTGTTGTCACCCTTCTTGGAGGTCGGGATTTGTATTAACGAAACGGCTAAAATGTACGCTGGCTTCCAGCTGCTAAATTTTTATTGGATGTTACATTTCAAGAAATCATATAAAAGTTTATTTGTCATGTACTCCCCTGCTATTGTGAATTACTCATCATCATTATTCACGATTCATCAGGATATCCACTATGAATGTAGAATGTTTAAAACATAGTCTATTCTTATTTACAATAAAAGATTCCAAAATGACACAATACATTATTTATCATTCATTTCAATTTGGCACAAAAAAATCTGAAACAAACCAAACAAACAGCAAATGATCCAGAAAATGTGTGGAGTCAGAGTTTGATGTAGTCATTGCGTTCTATGAATATGACCAATACTCTTTAATACACATATAGTGAATGTCCCAATACTTTTGTCTCCTGAAATGGGGGGACTTGTATAAAAGGCTGTCATTTTTAAACTTCACCAGATATGGATGAAAATACCTCAAATTAAAAGTGACAGTCTGCACTTAACTTCAAAGTCATTATATCATTTGAAATCCAAAGTGCTGGAGGACAGAGCCCAGAAAAAGTCACTGCCCAATACTTTTTTGAGCTCAATGTATAAATAATAAAAAGGTATGTACAGCAGTAGTTATATAGGATGAGCTATGTCGAGAATACAGTATGCACATACCCTGAGCCAGTGTCTGAGTATACCAAACATTAGGAACACTTTCCTAATATTGAGTTGCCCTCAGAACATCCTCAATTTATCGGGGCATGGACTCTACAAGATGTCGGAAGCTTTCCACAGGGATGCTGGCCCATGTTGACTCCAATGCTTCCCACAGTTGTGTCAAGTTGGCTGGATGTCCTTTGGGTGGTGCACCATTCTTGATACACACGGAAAACTGTTGAGCGTGAAAAKCCCAGCAGCATTGCAGTTCTTGACACAAGCCGKCATAGCTGCAGGAAGTAGGGGTGTCGAGGGTGCTGCAGCATCCCTGAAACAACAGAATAAAAAAAWAWAWKMATATTAATAAAAAACTATATATACATGAAGAAAAAAATCTCACAAAAGTAGTGCCTTTACTAGTCCTGTATTAGTGGACCGATATACACCTATGTGAGAATGCTGTTTATTGACTACAGCTCAGGATTCAGCACCATAGTGCCCTCAAAGCTCATCAATAAGCTCAGGACCCTGGGACTGAATACCTTCCTCTGCAACTGGATCCTAGACTTCCTGTCGGGCCACCCCTGGGCTGGTGAGGGTAGGCAACAATACATACGCCATGCTGACCCTCAACACGGGGGCCCCTCAGTGGTGCGTGCTTAGTCCCCTCCTGTACTCCCTCTTCACCTTACGACTGCGGGACCGCGCACGACTCCAACACCATCAATACGTTTGCTGACGACACCACGGTGGTAGACATGATCACCAACAACGATGAGACAGCCTATAGGGAGYAGGTCAGTGACCTGGCAGTTTGGTGCCCGGACAACAACCTTTCCCTCAATGTCAGCAAGACAAAGAAGCTGATCACGGACTACAGGAAATGGAAGGCCAAGCACCCCCCCACCCACATCGACAGGGCTGTAGTGGAGGGGATCGAGAGCTGTTAAGTTCTTCGGTGTCCACATCACTAAGGAATTAACATGGTCCACACACAACAACACAGTCGTGACGAAGGCACGACAATGCCTCTGCTAAATAGTTAACCAAATAGTTACCCGGACTATCTGCATTGACCCCTTTTAGCACCAGCTCTTTTGACTCATCACATYCGCTCCTGCTTCTGCTTATTATGTATCCTGTAGCCTCSTCACTTTACCCCTACCTGTATGTACATACAGAATCAACCTTTATTACATCGTACCCCTGCACATCGAGTCAGTCCTGGTACTCAGTGTATATAGCCAGGTTATCGCTACTCCTTGTGTATTTATRCATTGTGTTATTCTCTTTCTATTATTTCTCTGTTCTCTCTGCATTGTTGGGGAGGGGCCGTAAGAAAGCATTTCACTGTTAGTCTACGCCTGTTGTTTACAAACAATGTGACAAATACAATGTGATTTGAGCTGACGTTAAAGGCGAGGTGAGACGGACTGATCCACAAATCACCTTGCATCCTAAATAACCAGTCAATATTATTTGGATATCAGTCAGTCAGTCCGTCACAGTTTACCCATGGTACATCACGGTGTTGACGCTCTCGATCACGGCCATTGACATCAACAGGCTTTCTGATTAGGGAAGCTTGATTCTGGACAAGGCTAGGTTGGGTATTACTGACAATGCTTCATTTTATGATCGCCACAGTGGCACAACGACATAGCCCACAGGTTATGAAATAGTGATGCATTATGCTTCAATCCAATATGGCGATAGAATTACCACATAAGTACTTGTTTTTTTTTCGAGATAGTAACGGTCGCACAGGAAAGCGTCATCAGGACTGAAAGCTATACTCTGTTAAAGCTTTCCTAATGAACCATTGTAATTGGATGAGCCAAGTCAGACAAAAATCTATATCTGACTGTTGTTTCTCTCACAACAATTAAAAGTCCTCCCAGTCCAATATCAATCTTTAACTTCATCAATATGACGATGGCTTCTTTGGCAACTCTTGAGCTGCTATTTCCCAAATGTTGAAAGAACAGGGGGGAAATAAGGAGATCTGAACGCCACCTCTGTTTGACTGACTTTCCTCTCCTCTTCTCTGTTTCTCCTACAACCTCCTGGCACCTGTCTCTCTCTTCCTGTTTCTCCTCTCTTCTGTTTCTCCTCACCCTCTGTTTCTCCCTCCTCTCTCTCTGTTTCTCCCTCTCTCTCTCTCTTTGTTCTCCTCCCCCTCTCTCTCTGTTTCTCCCTCTCCTCTCTCTGTTTTCCCTCTCTCTCTCTGTTTCTCCTCTCTCTCTCTGTTTCTTCCTCTCTCTCTGTTTTCCTCCCTCTCTGTTTTCTCCTCTCTCTCTCTGTTTCCTTTTCTCCTCTCTCTCTCTGTTTCTCTCTCTCTCTTTCTCTCTGTTTCTTTCTCCCTCTCTCTCTCTGTTCTCCCTCTTCTGTTCTCCCTCTTTCCTGTTTCTCTCTCTCTCTCTCTGTTTCTCTCCTCTCTCTGTTTTCTCCCTCTCTCTCTCTGTTTCTCTCCTCTCTCTCTCTGTTTCTCCCTCTCCTCCTCTTGTTTCTCCCTCTCTCATCTCTGTTTCTCCCTCTCTCTCTCCTGTTTCTCCTCTCTCTCTCTGTTTCTTCTCTCCCTCTCTCTCTCTCGTTTCTCCTCCTCTCTTCTCTCATGTTTTCTCTCTCTCTCTGTTTCTCCCTCTCTCTTCTGTTTCTCTTCTTCTGTTTCCTCCCCTCTCACTCTCTGTTTCTTCCCTCTCTCTCTGTTTCTCCGCTCTCTCTCTCTCTCTGTTTCTCCCTCTCTCTGCTCCTGTTTTCTACCCATCTCCTCTCTGTTTCTCTCCGTCTCTTCTGTTTCTCCCTCTCTCTCATCTGTCTCCCTCTCTCTCTCTGTTTCTCTCTCTCTCTGTTTCTCCCTCTCCTCTCTGTTTCTCCTGACCTCATCTCTCGCTTGTTTTATTCACACGTTCCGCTCCTCTTCCCTACTCGCTCTCGCTTTTCGTTCCCCTCATCTCTCCTCCTTCTGTTTCTACACTCTCCATGTTTCTCACCCCCTGCGGCACTCTCGTAGAGAGGGACAGCTGTAGTTCTGGAATCTCTGAGCGCTGGGGCTCATATGTGGAGTTGGAGGTGTTAGATCTCTGCATTTCTCCTCCCTCTCTCTGTTTGCTGGGTGGGGTGGAGTTGGGGTGTTGGCTGGGTGGGCCTGGGTTGGGGTGTTGCCTGGCTGGGTGGGGTTGAGTTGGGGTGTTGGCTGGGTGGGGCTGGTTTGGGTTGGGGTGTTGGCTGGTGGTTGGTTGGGTTGGGTGTTGGCTGAGTGGGGTTGGTTTGGGTTGGGGTGTTGGCTGAGTGGGGTTGGTTTGGTTTGGGGTGTTGGCTGAGTGGGGTTGGTTTGGGTTTGGGGTGTTGGCTGAGTGGGGTTGGTTTGGGTTGGGGTGTTGGCTTGAGTTGGGGTTTATGGGGAATGGGATGGGAAGGTTGAGGTGAAGGCCCAAAAATGTTTTTCTTTATTTTCCTGTTTTATTATTAGGCTTAAACTCTGTATGTATTTCAATACTTTTTTTCTCTCATTTTTGAGTGGCTGCCCTACAGGTACAGGTTTTTATAAAAATAAATTTGAAATGGATAATATACTTGTAACCCCCAAATTTAAGAAATAAATAAATAAATAGATAATAATAATACAAAATATAAAATACCAAATAGTTAAAAAAGGAACAAAATTGGTCTTGCCTGTGTAAACACAGCATAAGGGGGTTTGTGAGCGGTGGTGATAAGTAGACGTGTGGTGTGTGTTGTGTCTGTGTCTGTGTGCATTTTTGTGTACACAACAGTGTGTTTGTGAGGTCAGAAATATGTCTGTGTCTAAGTATGCACTTTAGGTCATTAGTGAAATGGTGTGCATCTATTTGGGGGTGTCTGCAATTAAGGACAGCGTATAATATGAATATGCGTACGTTTGGTATGAATAAATATTTATGGGAGTGGTTTGTGTTTAATCAATTGTGTTTTGTTGCATGTGTGGCTGTGTGTGTTTGTGCGTGTGTGTGTCTGTGGCAGGATGGTGTGGTAGCTGTCTCTGGATGGTAATAAGGCTTGTTTTATCTA
>NW_019942864.1:35514-40042 GCF_002910315.2 Salvelinus sp. IW2-2015 | reverse complement strand
CCCACAGTTGTATAATTGTATTTTCAGTATTCAACACAGAAGCATAAGAGAGAATGTGTGTGTGTGTGTGTGTCTGTTACTGTTTGTGTTTGTGTGTAGGAAAGCTAGAGTGAGAAAAGAGGCAGGCCTTCATGCTGTTATTCCAAGCTGTTCCTCCCATGTGACACACTGATACCCCCAGATGTTTCTCCTGAATGTGTGTGTGTGGGCGTGAAAGAGTGTGTTGGAGTGTTTGTGTTCTCTCTCTCTCTTTTTCTCCCTCCCGCTCTCTCTCTGTTTCCTTCTCTCTCTCTCTTGTCTCCCTCCCTCCCTCTCTCTGTTTTCTCTCTCTCTCTCTCTGTTTCTCTCTGTTCTCCCTCATTCATATCGAAGGGGGGTTGGGATGGGGGGAGTCACACCATTTTCATTCTTTTCATTTATTCGAGCAATATCACGCCTCCCGCGCTGACATCAGAATAATAATGAAAGTTGTGAGCTGGGTGCCTGGGCCCCTCTCTGGATTTATCAAGCTTTATTACTGACAGTTTGTCTCTAGCAGGCAGCTCTCCCTCTCTGTAACCCAGGGCTAGTGTAGCTTCCTTCAGGCCCATGGTATCTAAGGGGACACAGKTTCACYCACATCTGCTCATTCCCTTACGGATGTCCTGTTGATGGCATATGCCTGCATTTCTAAAGGTCCTGTGCAGTCAAAATTCAGTTTTTCCATTTTTTTGTAAAATATTGTATAACAGCTGATGAATGGAATACTGTAAATGTGTTATTTCCTGATAGTTGCTGGTTGAAAATACAATCTATGCAGGACATTCTAATCAGCAGGTTTTGCATGGGTTGAGTTTTGGCTTGCCTGGTTACATCACCAGGCGGTATAAGTTAATAGACCAATCATAAAGAGAGGTCCAAACCCCTCTACCAACAGCTAGTTTTCAGGTRACATATCCATCCTATGAGGCCCCTCCCATTAGGTCCCTCACTCAGACTACTCCTACAGTCCTAGCAAAATTATCGCTTTGACCATTTGACCCCCCCAAGCGCCAACTTCTGTCTGTAGAGTCCGAACAGTTGGGCTACACACTAATATGACCACACCATRGAAAGGCAGTGGCGTGTATCCATGGGTGCCAAGGGAAGCCAGGCTTCCCAAAAATATCAAATAATGTATATTTCATCTCTCTGTGTTTCATAATTTCCCATCAATTCACAAGAGGCTGAATGTATCTCACCGGAGAGAAGGTATCCGAGCAAAACAGCGCCCCTCTGTCTCTGTATGTGTAGCCCATCTATCTGATGCGGTCTGGTCAAAAAGTGTATGATATTGTTGCCACCTGTAGCATTGAAGGCAAGGGKAGCCAGGGAGRATTTGGCCTTGATAAACTGAGTGAGCTCAACTGTGAATGGTCCTGGCGCACCAAAAAAAGTGTCAATGGAAGCCAGCTTGGATTTGGCTTCACACCAATCACATCACATCAAGCCAAATGCCATTAACAGAAACAAACTTGAATTGTTGCATCTTGCTGTGTTGTTGTGCTCTTGTGGCTAGCTAGCTAGCTAAGATGGGCCCTTTCCTAAATTAGCCATGGACGGAAATAGGGATTTGGACTTAGAGTTTTACTTTATTCTCCAAACTGGCCCTGATTATAACAGCGATTCTGATCCCATTCTGATCAATAGATTCACACATTGTGCCTCTGGCCTGAGAGGATGGAAGTTCAATATGTAGCTAGATGTAGTAGGCTAATGTTAACTAGCTGACTAATTGTTGCCCATGAAAGGAAGTTAGGCTAGCGAGCAAGCAATTTAGCCAGGTAGCCTAGGACAACAAAAACTAAAAGTGTGTACTGTATGACAGCATCATAGACTGTTTCAGCAYCATGAAAGAYAGGAGAATGGCATTGGTGTTTCTGTACAATTTGGGTGAGTTAACATGTTTTTTCTACATATGCACGCACATACACAGAAATCAGTACCATGGACAGCCACCTGATATTTAGCTTACGTTGATTGGACTAAATTGTTTTTGGATCTTTTAGTTGTCACTGTATTAGACTAAGCAGAGGTGATTTGATGATGTTGAACTGTTGAAGTTGAAATGGTGCTGGAATAGTGGAGGCAGCGCCTGTTTTCTTTGTGACTTGCGATAACTGTCTGTGGTTCTAAATCAATAGTTGTTTAGTTGTCTGAATATTTCAGAAACATTAACTTGCTTGACCATGCTGTAGGTCATGTAACTGTCTGTTACATGCATTATGCTTTGTGGACTTCACCGGACAGATGCTCTCCGGTTTTGTGATGAAACAAAGGTGTGGTTGAATTTATTCTGCCACTGTGTCTTCTTATTGTCTCAGCCTTTAGGCCGACATATCACGGTGGCAAGGCTTATGAACTCACAGGTTAATTATCNAAACAAAGGTGTGGTTGAATTTATTCTGCCACTGTGTCTTCTTATTGTCTCAGCCTTTAGGCCGACATATCACGGTGGCAAGGCTTATGAACTCACAGGTTAATTATCACAACACATATGTGGTATTATGTATTTTTTCCCCTGGCTTGGCTTCCCCAGTGATTTTAAACCACGCACCCCTACTGTCAAAAGGTGAGACTCTCACAAACACATACTGTTGGTTGTTTAGCAATAGGATGCCCACAAGACTCGTCTGAAGGTAGCCAAGTACCAGTTAAAAAACTGGATGGAAGGATACGTATATGGAAGTAGTTCAGTGACAAATAAAGGGTTAATTATGTGTAAAAATATATGTAAATCCTGATCTTTCTTAAAGCTCTAAGATACAGACTTTAAAACAATCTTCATTTTAATTTATTTTTGGACTGTCTGCTTTGCCATGTATCAAATCAAATCAAATTGTATTGGTCACATACACATATTTAGCAGATGTTATTGCGAAATCTAAAGTAAACGAATGGAATTAAGAAATATGTCAATATTAGGACAAGCAATGTTGGAGTGGCATTGACTAAAATACAGTAGAATAGAATACAGTATATACATATGAAATGAGTAAAGCATTATGTWAACATTATTAAAGTGACCAGTGATTCCATGTCTATGTATATAGGGCAGCAGCGTCTAAGGTGCAGAGTTGAGTAACTGGGTGGTAGCCGGCTAGTGATGGCTATTTAACAGTCTGATGGCCTTGAGATAGAAGCTGTTTTTCAGTCTCTCGGTCCCAGCTTTGATGCACCTGTACTGACCTCGCCTTCCGGATGGTAGCGGGGTGAACAGGCAGTGGCTCGGGTGGTTGATGTCTTGATGATCTTTTTGGACTTCCTGTGACATCGGGTGGTGTGAATATGAACATGTTTGTTATTCAATGCGTTTCTATTGGCTAATAACAGTAAGGCCAAGTTTAATAAAATCATTTCTTCGGTCGTTTGTCAGTTTATTTGTTTTGCTTCATTGTCTCCAGCTATTCTTTATTAAAATGGATACTTACCACAGCCTGCGCATTGGTCCTCCTCTTCTCATCACTACGACCGATCGTTACACTCCCATGCCGCCGCTATCCCAGGAGTGACGCGCTAAACTCTGTGGTTGCTCTTGTAACTGCTGATTGGCTCGGCTGCCCATAATCGTTTAGCCACCTAATTTAGATTAACCTGCAGGTATCACATCCAGCTGCGCTTGTGAGGTTCCCATACTGCCGATATACAGACCTCACAACACAAATACCATATATTCTACATATTGTGGTGCATTTTCTGCTTTACCAAATGAGGAGAGTTACAAACTACACACCAGTCAGAGTTATACTTTAAACTCCATCTTTAATAATAATAAGCTTTGCCAATGGCCTTTTTGACTTTCAATGATGCACTATCTCCTAATGAACCATTGACAAGTACCAACAGAAAAGTACAAAGATCTTTCTATAGCCAAGATACACCCTCTCAAACTTACATTGGACGAATCACAGATTTAGGAACAGTTCACAAAGCGTTAAGATTGTATGAAAGACTTATACATAGCTTAAAACATTACGCCAAGACGCTTGACTACTGTGGACAACATTCTCGATCTTAAAAGTCACGATAATGTCCTGCGCCCACCACTCCCGACCAGGAACCCGTCTGCTCCCAGTGTCAATACTGCATGTCTAGATACAGAACCATTAGCTCCATGTTATCTGGCAACTTCTTTGTAGTGCTTATTAGCCCCAAAGACATCGTTAAATTCCCTCTGTCAGTGCTATCTCATAGAGGCCCATCCTCAGTGCGAATACACACACAAGACCTCTATTTCTGTCGAATGTAACAACTATTATAACATGTAATACAAACATCAATATCAACATAATCTTAAAATTTTCCAGCGAAATATGCACATACGGTTCATGTACTGCTGCATGAATTTATAGCGTGAACAATACATAAGTGAGTATGCATTAACCAGCATTTTGTCCCTTTCTGACTTTCATGTAGTAGTGGCCAAAACGCGTTGGTTCAGATCGCAAGGTTTAGGAAACTTTCTCTGCACATACATGTTGTTTCACTGTTAAACCTTTGGTTCTAATTG
>NW_019942864.1:24216-35489 GCF_002910315.2 Salvelinus sp. IW2-2015 | reverse complement strand
TATACCTACAGCGGTTTCCGAAAATTAACAAAATCAAATCAGAAACATGATCCATGGGTCTATAACCATCTTTAAAACAATTAATTGTTAGGCTAGTACGAACCCCCCTCGAAAGGCTTAGACCTTTACTGGTAAATGGATGTTTACATTGCAGTTGCTATGTTGAAGATCCCTCTGGAACCCTTATCTTATTTCCATCTATCTGACTGCAGCGAGAGAAGCGGTGCGTAATATATTCTTTTCTTCCTGGCTTTTTGCATCTCTGGTGGCTGAACACACATCTTACGTCGTCCCTCATCATGAATACTTTACATAGCGGCGTCCATCGGACGCTAATAGCTAAATATAGTGCTGGCAAATTCAAATCACATACCCGTTATAGCTTTACGATGTCATGATAGCAAAGCGGAAACCACATCAGTCGATCATCCAATGGTCACCTGGGGGCCCAGCCTCTGTGGAGGAAACCAACCACTGCTGTGCTGGAAGTGCGCCACAGTCTCATCAACCTTGAGTAGAGGACTCCCGCTTCTCAAACATGCTCTTACAAATTCAACTATATCTTGTCCTTGCTGTAAATGTATTCTGTGGGTGTGTGGTTAAGAGAGTCTGAGTTGGCTGACCTGTGTCTCCCCCAATTCGTATCAGACTGTTTCATGCCTCTCTCTCTCTTCTCTCTCTCTCTCTCTCCGCTCTTTCTCGCTCTCTCCGCTCTCTCGCTCTCTCGCTCTCTCTTTCTCTCATGTTAACTCTCTCTCTCCTCTAACATTTTTTGTATCAGATCAGTCACTTCAACATTCATCATGTGCACCTGTCCCAAGCCCTAATAACATGCTGCGAGAAGTATTTACCAGAAGAATGACAGACGCCTGAAAGAGAAATGTTGCCTATGATGTTAACCACGTTTTATACATGATGTATAGAGTCCCAAGCTAATATTACCTTAAAAAAAGCCTCAGCCTCACGATGTTATATACTCGTGACATGTAATTCGACATTGACACTCCTCCCACACACTACATTATGAGTGCGTTGCGCGATATTTCTGTAGCCTTGCCCTCTGGAACCCCCGCGGATAAGTCACAGTGCTCTGAAAAAGCTAGTCTCATTCACTACCACATGAGTTCTCAATCTCCATTTTCGCCACCCCTCCCTCCCTTCCCTCCTACCGCCTTTGAGGCATTCTCCTACAGTCTCCGCGTTCTCCCTCCTGTCAACGCCATGACCATAGTATGCTTTGTATGTTCTTATGTTTCGTTGTTGTACAGCGTGTATTGTGTGCGTGGGCATTCTATTGTCTGTCGTGTTCATTTTGTCCTTGCTGTTGTATTCTCTAGTGTCTGGCCTGATATTGGTTCGCAAATCAGAGGCGCTTGTCCATTCGTTGGTTCTCTGATTTGAGAATATCATATTTAGGTAGCCCTTTTTTCTTGTGTCTCTCTTGTGTTATTATTCTAGTGCGTGTGTTTCTGCTGCATAGGAACTGTCTCGGTCGTTTGTCAGTTTATTGTTTTGTCATTGTTCTAGTATTTCTTATTAAAATGGATACTTACCAACCTGCGCATTGGTCCTCCTCTTCTCTATCACTACGACCGATCGTTAACTCCCATGCCGCCGCTATCCCAGGAGTGAGCGCTAAACTCTGTGGTTGCTTCTTGTAACTGCTGATTGGCTCGGCTGCCCATAATCGTTTAGCCACCTAATTTAGATTAGACCTGCAGGTGATCACATCCAGCTGCGTTGTGAGGTTCCCATACTGCCGATATACAGACCTCAACAACAAATACCCATATATTCTACATATTGTGGTGACATTTTCTGCTTTACCAAATGAGAGCAGAGTTACAAACTACACACCTGTCAGAGTTATACTTAAACTCCATCTTTAATAATAATCAAGCTTTGCAAATGGCCTTTTTGACTTTCAATGATGCACTATATCTCTAATAACCATTGACAAGTACCAACAGAAAAGTACAAAGATCTTTTATAGCCAAGATCACCCTCTCAACCTTACATGATCTCTCTCTTTGTGTCTGATGGCTGCTCATACAGCCGGAGTACACTCTATCTGTTCAGTGTTCACTCAGGCTGATCCAGAAAAGCCAGACGTTCAGGCGTTCTCCACTGACACCTAACAGGTTGTTTTACACACTAGCTCAGGCCASTGAGTAAAACAGGGGTCCTTCAGGGCCCCTCCAGATGTAGCTWTRCCTGCTCATTACTATGRCCTCTYCTCAAGTACCTGCAGGCTCTGTTRTGGCTTCCTCCATYTRCRCCCRCTCTCTCTAGTCTAGATRCATCATCTCTYCTAACCAGAGCCTCCYTCTCTCCTGCTGTCTGTCTATTGGACATTCTTCTGCATATCAGCTATTTATAACCTTGCTGTTTGGTTATCTTCTTTAGTCTGCATGACTCTCAACACATTTTCTCTTTTATGATATTCAGCGTTTTACACTTGACCTCCGGTTAGTCGTCTTCTTTTCTCTTCAAGCGCCTTGAATCCACTTACCTGTCTCCAGTGATTTCTCTCTCCCTGTCCTTTTCTCTCGTTCTCTCTCCCCCCTTCTCTCTCTCTCTCCAGAATATCAGGTGTTCCACACCCCGTCATCCTCTCAGCTGGCTTGTTATTCTTGATAAGACCTGTCGACTCTTCTATTTCTCCTTATATAATAATATTGTTAATATGACTCCTTGTCCACTGTAATTGCTAACTTCGATCACAGCAAGTCTCCCAGCACTGGTCTACTCTCCCCTCAGCGCTGTTAAATGGTAGAAATATTGGCTTTTCTCTCCTCTCTTTCTCTCCCAATTCTGTGGTTCTGTCCTCTTCATAAGATCCCCGATGCCTCTCAGATTCTCTCTCTTGCCAACTGCTGTGTTAATCACACTGCTGTTCCCTCCCTCTATCTTAACTCTCTCATTTCTTCTTCTCCCCACTCCCCCTCTCCTCTCGTCCACTGAGTTCATCYTGATCTAGATAGCAGACTATCTCTTCTGTTCACCGTGCATTTTCTGAATCTCAATCTCTCTCGCTCTCCTCTCCATCGCTCCATCTCCCCAGGTGAGATGAGCTGCCCACCACTACCATTGTGCTGTGCATTATCTCATCTCRTGCTTCCCCTAAAGTCACACCTRRGTTAATAATACTTCATATCTGTTCATGCAGCGCTACCATTTAAATCATCACCCTTCCAAGAATCCATAGTACTGCAATCTGCCCTAATGACTCAACTGAATAGCCTTGTTATTATGGATACCTAGAGAGAGGAATGGAAGTGGATTTGTTTGTTTAGATACAGATTGGTAGTCTGCTAAATAAGTTAAAACAGTGACATAGCTGGATAACCCATGTGTGACCATGTGTCACTATAATAATAACATAACAACCTGATGTCACTCACAAGGTTTTATATGACACAGAAATYTGATGCTTTGACAGTACCATTCGGGACTCGAGTCACAGAATTGCTGTCTAGACAGGGTGATATTTATGTACCCTCAAAGATATTTCTATTTTAAAATACCTTACAGTCCCTGACTTTCTAGTTTTCTTGGTAAGTAACTTGCACCTTTATTACTGAGACCAAGTCATATTCCTGAGAGAGACCTGTAGTATTATTTCATCATTTCAATTCCCTTGTGTGACACTGCCAAGCACCCAATCTTAGAAACTTAGCAATTTAGAGGTGTGAAGAGTTATTTCTCCCCCATGTTACCCAGTGAACTACTAGACTCTACACTCTAGAGAGACCACTCTAATCCCAGCAGACAGAAGCGCAGCGGCCCACAATTCCCATTGTCAAATTGTGATGCTGGTGCGGCGGTGGGGGCAGGGGGGCACAGGCAGAGATGCAACAGCAGCCTCGTGAGAGGACAACCCCCTGGAGGTGGCTTTAGGAGTCTGCTGCTCTCTCCCAGAGGAGAGGCTGCCTGACTGAAGGAGGAGACTGGATGTCACAGCACATCTCCCATCCATCAATAACCTAGTAGTCATACTGGAGACGGGAGTGGAAAGAAGCAGAGCAGAATGGAGAAAAATGCAAGGTACAAAAGGGATCACTACGTACAACACACAAACACAGACACACACACACACACACAGGTGGAAAAAGTACCTCCGTTAGGTCAGCAACTCACAACGAATCAGGGCAGAACTGAGTGAATGACATCACCTGGGAATGGAATGTGGCTAGCCACAGCACAGCAAATGCAGCCAGACATGAGAGAGTCAGTCCTGTGTTTATCTGTATAGAGTATGCAGGCAGAGGGAACGGCAGTTTTACTTCCTGTCGTTCTGCTTCCTAATACACCAGGCCCCATGGGATACATCTTTCCCAGAATTACTGGCAGGATCTCAATCTCCCAATTCAGTGGATAATTAGTAGAAGGTGGCGATCCCGGGTCCCGCTTACAGAGGAAGGACAGATGGCAGCCATCGCAGGCAGCAGAATATGTCACTGGCTGACTATCAAACTATACTGTACTCTCTGGCTTCAGCAGAGCCAATACATGGCCGTGCCTTGTCTYTATGTCCTCTTTTCCCTATTGGATTGGAAATAATACACGTTGATCATTTTGCCATAATATCACCATGTACAGTATTTAGCAATACATTCTGATTGAGAAAATAGAACACATCTGACATATGACATGATTAATGTGTTGATTTTGAAATGCCGGAGAGGTTGTGTTCTCTAGAGAGAGAGAGAGAGAGAGAGATGGTGAGTGTGTGTGTAGAGATGGAGGAGAAATTGGCCTCCGTTGGCCTGTCTTGGTCTTGCTTGGCTCTGCTCTGCTGTGGTTGTATGGGAATTGTCTTGCTTGGCTCTGCTCTGCTGTGGTTGTATGGGAATTGTCTTGCTTGGCTCTGCTCTGCTGTGGTTGTATGGGAATTGAACTGGAAGCAACTGTTTCTGACTCACCATCTTTACATAACCGCCAGACAAATAACATTTTGTTCACAAATATATGTTTAGTTGATGGCACCAGGAAATGTTAAAGTGTACTACTTGCTATGGTATTTATAGATAGATGTGACTAAACCTGAGATTTTTGCACATATTAGTATTTTTAAGTTAATAATGTTTGACGTAGAAACACACTGACTGGCTTGAAATGCTTCATGAATTTGATTATACTTTTTTTCTTCATATAGAGAGAGAATTTCTCCAAGCAGACACTGGGAGACACCTTAATCCATTTGAATCTATTAAGCAGTCCAATATACCTATATCAGAACGACGAATACTCAAACGGAAACACTCGAGAAGTTCTTGCGGACCAGGCCAGAGACAGTGACACGGACTGTTGATGAGGGGGCAGTCATGCACTATAAATCTGCTATTCGCATAATGGGCTACATGGCAAGAGGGGAGGCAATGCCAATGGACTGAAGGGCTGTGGGCAGCCATCCGCAATGATCAACAAAACTTGAAGAAGCTTGAAGAAATAACTTGGCTGTGACACGGTCAGCTCTTGTCGCGACGGCTTGGTGGTATTTCGACTCTGGCCTGCGACTGTGAGTATACGGACGGCTCAGGGCTTGCTTCCTTGTTTGGGCGGACGGCCCTGAACGGCTCGGGACAGACGGATGGCTCTGCGGCTCGAGGGACAGACTGGGCGGCTCTGCAGGCTCGGGGGCTCTACGCTCGGCGACACAAGCACGGCAGCGCTGACGGCCTCGAGAACAGAACGGGCGCTCTGAGGCTCGGGACAGACCAGACGCGCGCTATGACGGCTCGGCGACAGACGGCGGCTCTGACTGCTTCAGCGGAACAGACGGCGCGGCTCTGACGGCTCGGGACGGCTCTGACGGCATCGGGAACACGCACGGGCGGCTCATGACGGCCGGACAGACGGGCGGCTTCTGATCGGTCGGGACACAACAGGGGGCTATGACGGCTGGAAGCTACGGCGCTCTGAACGGCTCGGAGGCTCGACGCGCTCGGGACAAGGGCGCGTCTCTGACGGCCGAGCAGACGGGCGGCTCCTGACGGCTCGGGACAGAACGGGCGGCTCTGACGCATCGGGACAACGACGGGCGCTCTGACGGCTGCGGGCACAGACGGGCGCTACAGAGCGGCCTGGCAGGCGGGCGGCTACAGACGGCTGCTGGCAGGCGGGCGGCTCAGACGGCTGGCAGACGCGCGCGGCTCCAGACGCTGTGCTGGACAGCAGACGTAGACTAAGTCGTCGAGGCCACGCTCTGGGCTCGGATGGCTCTGGCCCTGACTGAGGGGCTGAAAGGCTCTGCGCAGGCGCCGGACAGCGGAGACTCCGGCACGCTGGAGAAGAGAGAGCTCTGAGCCAGCGCTGACAGGCGGGAGACTCTGTAGCGATGAGATTTGGAGAGACAGACCTTGGTGCGGGGGGCTGGTCTCACGGAGGGCTGAGTCATGAGAGGTGCAACTGTGGTAGACCGGACCGTGAAAGCGCACTGGAGATCTGAGAAGCAGGGTCTGGCACATCCGCCCTGGCTGGATCCTTCACACATAGCGGCAGATGTGGCGAGTCGGGATGTTGCGACCGGGCTAAGCACACGCGACCGGGAACACGTGGCGCCTCCACGCATAACAGGTGACTGCCGGTACGACGTCCCCTCTTCCACTGGAAGCATGGTGGGAGAGCTGTAGGCGAGCTGGCAGAGGACGTGGCAGGGCAGGGAGGCGCACAGGAGGCTGGTGCGTGAAAGGCTGGACAGTCTTACAGACGTACGCACGCCCTCAGAACCGGTATGGAGAGCTGTCCCGGTGACATCAACTCCCGACACGTTCAGTTCGGCCGGATGTCGTGCTTCATGCAACAAAACAGCACCTCTCATAACTTTTCCTCAATTTCCATTAACTCTTCACGTCTCTGCGTCGCTCACCTCGAAATCCGCCTGACGGCTCTTTAAAGGTAAAGCAGGGGTTGGCTCAGGTCTGACTCTGCTCTGCCACAGCTCCCCGTGTGGCCCCCCCCCCAATAAATTTTTGGGGCTTGCCTCATTGGGCTCAGCGCTCTGGCCGTGCTAAGCGCCTTCATAATAGCGCCTTTCGCCTTCAGCTCTTCTTTTGGGCGGCGATATTCCCTGGCTCTGCCAGGGTCCTTTGCGTCTAATTCGTCCTCCATGTCATTCCTCCAAACTAGTGGCAGCCTCTCCTGCTGCTGCCTCTCTGTGCTGCTGCTGGCTGCTGGCGCTGCTTCTCTGCGTTTACAGCTGCTTGGTCTTGTTGGTGGTATCTGTCACGATCGTTTATAGGATGAAAGAGGAGGGACCAGGGCAGCGTGTTAGAATAACATCTTCCTTTTAATAATGAAGAACACTTAACAACAATACAAATAACAAAAGCTAAGTGACTGCTATAACCTGAGTGCAAACTATGCAACAGTCAACATAAGAACAATTAACACAACCCGGCTAATGCCTATGGCTGCCTTAAATATGGCCCGCTGAATCAGAGATAATGATAGACAGCTGTCTCTGATTGAGAACAGTCAGGCAACCATAGACCATAACCTAGACCACCTACACTGAACACAACCGCCTAACTCTACCAAAACCCCTATGACACTCAAACGTCTGACTAGACAAAAACAAACAACAAACTATCCCCATGTACAGCGCCTGACCTACTAAAATATAAAGAAAACAAAGATAACTAAGGCAGGGCGTGACAGAAGCAGAATAAAAATATTCCAAAACATCATCCTCTTTGCAACAAGGCACTAAAGTAATACTGAAAAAATGTGGCAAAGCAATTAAGTTTTTGTCCTGAATACAAGTGTTATGTTTGGGACTAATCCAATACAACACATTATGAGTTCGAATCACCATATTTCTTTAAGCATAGCGGTGGCTGCATCATGTTATGCTTGTAATCGTTAAGGAGGGAGTTTTTCAGGATAAAAAGAAACGGATGGAGCTAAGCAAGGGAAATCCTAGAGTCAAAATCTGGTTCAGTCTGCTTCCGACAGACACTGGGAGATGTTCAGGAAATAAGCTAAACAAGAGCAATGCTACAGTACCAAGAACACACTGAAGTTCCTGAGTGGCCGAGTTACAGTTTTCCTTAAATCTGCTTAGAAAATCTACGAAGACCTGAAAATGGTTGTCTAGCAATGGATAACAACCAATTTGACAGAGCTTGAACAATTTTGAAAAAGAATTAATGGGCAAATTGTTGCACAATCCAGTGTGGTGGTCAAGCTTAGAGACTTACCATGAAAAAAGTATGAAAATGTATGTCCTCACTACTGTAATTCACACTGGATAAGAGCGTATTCTAAATTCTAAATATTTAAAATCCTGCTCACCACCATCCAGGCTATTAGCTGGTCAAAGGTCCCTGCGACTGGACATGGTATGTCCGGTGATACTGGACTTGTCAGTCCTGAGAGCCGATCCTCTTTAAAATACCATGACTGTTTCGGGCCGCGGCATATGCAGCAGCAGCACTATATGCTGCAGTGCACTGTGAGTGGCGGTCAGTCAGGCATCAGCACGAAGACCTGGATGGATTTGTAGAGAGCGATGGAGAGGCGAGCTGGAGGTTGGGTATCGTATCACTGGCAAAATTACATTAACAAAGAGGTGAAGCCCGTCTGGGCCTTGACTCTCTCTCTCTCTCTCTTCTTGCGCTTCTCTCTCTGCATCTCTCTCTTCTCTCGTACTCTCATCTCTCCTCATCTCTCTCTCTTCTCTCTCTCTCTCTCTCTCTTCTCTCTCTCTCTCTGTCACTTGACCGTCAGTGTCCACTTCCTCAGCTCCACATCTCTACAAAAATCCTTGCCCCCCATCTCTATCGTACACAGACTCAACACATTATGCAAATATCGCTGAGGTTAGTATGTAGTTTATGCACATACACTTAGTTGTGAAAACTGTCAGGGTGGGAGTCTAAGTATATTCAAGTGTAATTTGGCATGTGAGAGACATAAGACCTACAGTAAAGCCTAATGAGGTGTCTTTGAGGGTGCACCTTCCATGGGCGCAGCTCTCGCTTATTCTCTCTCTCTTCTCTCTCTCCCTCTCCTCTCTTCTCTCTCTCTTCTCTCTCTATCTCTCTCACACACACCCTTCTTCTCTGGTTCTGCTGCCTGAGAGTTTTATTCCCAGTGACAGATGAAGGGACACTGTCGTTGTGTGTTTAGGCGTGTTTTGCTGTCATTCAGGGTGAACTGAGACCAGTTTTGTGGAGGGCAGGTGGGGATGGGACGGAGACTCCAAGGAGAGGGGGCGTAACATGACTAGAGAGTAGAGGAAAACAGAGGGTGAGAGGAGGAGATTGTGGCTGGAGACACGTGGCCAGCTGTCATGAATGATTTCGGGGCTCGTCTCACGTTTTGTCAGCTTCAAATTAGAGGAAGCCGAACCTCAAGCAGCGTGATTGGTTGTGTTTGCCCCGTCGTAATACGGCCATCAGCCCCAGCCAGTGGAGCATAGTTTATGTCAGGGCCACTCCTCTGTTGAGGGGGGTATGAATAGGTGGAGGAAGAAGAGGAGGACGAAGGCCAAGGCCCACTGTAATGAGATTAGAACCCAACCAGCTTCAGCTTCCAGTGTTGGTCTGAGCTTTATTTCTGCTTCCTGTCTGCTTTTAAATGTGTGCACGCAAGAATATTGAACTTGTGGCCGCTGCTGCGGTTGCATGGTGGAGGAAGATTGGGCGGATTGATCATTCGCGTTTGGATCATCTGTTTGTGTGTCAGTGAGTGTGTTGATACGTGGTGTGTGTGTTGCTTATATTGCATTTGAAAGTGTGTGTGTGTGTTGTGTGTGTGTGTGTGGATGTGTGTGTGTGTGGTGTGTGTGTGTGTGTGGTGTTGTGTGTTGTGTGTGTGGTGTGTGTGTGTGTGTGTGGTGCTGTTGTTGTGGGTGTGTGTGTGTGTGTGGTGTGTGTGTTGTGTGTGTGTGTGTGTGAGTGAGTGTGTAAATTCCTCATTTTGCTACCCTCTGGGATGCACAAGTCTTTAAAGATGTTTGTCTGAGGGTTGTAAGCATTTGTCACTATAGGCATTCTTGCATCGGGTGTTGTATTTGCAACCTCAGAGTTGAAGACTGTCCCGCGAGGTTCCACATTTTCTCCCCATGTGTGTTGTTTCACTCGCGCTATGGGCCTGGCCTTTGTTCACCAAGTTCTCTCGGGGAAAAGTGGATTTCTGAATTTTTTTGTATTCTGTCTTTATTAGGAGGTAGGTAACATACCTAGGTATAAGGCATTTGCCATGTTATTGGTTAGAATCATAACTATGAATGCATGCAGAGTAAGTTCCTCGATGGAAAGCAATGTTTGTGGCTGAGCGTATGTGTTCCTGTGTGGTTTTGAGCCAATGTATTGTGAGTCTGTCTGGGGGATATGTGTGTGGGAGACATCCAGTCTGTTTTTTGGACTACTTGCTCATTCAAACACATGGCGGTCCACACCACTTCCAGATGGTTACGCCTGCTGCATGCCTGCCGCCTCTGCCTCGTGTCCGTCTGCCCGCCGCTGCCTCCGTCTGCCCGCCGCTGCCCCCGTCTGCCCTCCTCCGTCTGCCCGCCGTGCCGCTGTCTGCCCACCTGCTCGCGTCTGCCGCGTCTGCCCTCCGGCCGTCTGCCCGCCCGCCTGCCCTCCGTTTCTGCACTCCGTCGTGCCCTCCGTCTGCCGCCCTGCCCTGCCGCTGCCTCCCGTCTGCCCTCTCCGCTGCCTCAGTCGTCTGCCCTCGGGCCGTCATGGCCCGCCGGCCCTGCCCTCCCGTCTGCGCCGCTGCCTCCCGCCTGCCCTACGTTGCCCGCGCCTGCCCTCGCCGTCTGCCCGCCACGTCTGCCGCGCCTGCCGCTGTCCTGCCGCGCCGTGCTGCCCGCCCGCCTGCCGCTGTCCTGCCCGCCTGCCCTCACGTCTGCCGCGCCCGGCCGCGTCTGCCGCTGTCCGCGCTGCCCGCTCTGTCCGCCTGCCCGCTCCGCCCTGCCGCGTGTCTGCCGCCTGCCTCCGTCTGCCACTCGCCTGCCCGCTGTCTGCCGCCGCCCCCCGCTGCCGGCCGCCTGCCGCTGTCCGCCGCCTGCCCCTCGACCGCCTGTCCGCCGCCTGCCCTCTACGCCTGTCGCCGCCTGCCTCAGCTGTCTGCCGCCCGACTGCGCCGCCTGTCGCGCCCAGCTGCCGCCGCCGCTCGCGTCCGATGCGCTGCCCGCCGCGCCTGTTCCGCCGCCTGCACTGCCCGCCGCTGGGTGTTGACAATACTCTGAGTCCTCTAGTTGAACTGGAGCTCCTCCTTCCTCTGAGATTACTCAGGTCTCATGAAGCAAATAGCAT
>NW_019942864.1:19507-24191 GCF_002910315.2 Salvelinus sp. IW2-2015 | reverse complement strand
TAATTCTTTCAACTTTGATTGTCGGTGGCTGTCTGTGGGTTGGTGTGTGTGTAAGTGTTTGTGTGGGTGGATGTGCACGCATATATGAGTGCAGCATCTACAGATGTAGGATCTTCATTTGAGCCAGTTTGCTACAGCAGGAAAATAATCCTGCAGCAACAGGAAATGTGAAATATTATGTGGATTATAATTAATAGACATTTTTTGTAGGGTTGATACATTTTTCATCAGGGCAAATCAAGACCGACATTTTAAAGTGTAAATTACAAACTTTAGAAGCCTTTTAAACCTTGAATACACTACAAGTTAACGTTTGCTTCTCTGATCAAATTAAGATCCTACATCCGTAGCACCTTACTCATTCTCTGTAGCAAGCAAACAAATCATTGCTATTGCTAAAGCATAGGCATGATTCTGAGAAATCCTACCACAAAAGGCATCCAAGCACAAACAGCAATTATGGCTTTGGAATATAGAGCAGCACTTTCCAAGACATGGCGTCTTGACAAGGTTATTGAAAACACTCAAGGTTTCTACATAATGTATGAGAAGCCTTTGATGTATAGCCATACAGCCCACTGTTAGGTGTACAGTGGAACCTGGTAATGCACACCGCTATTCTGCTTGGTCTCTCCCTCAGCCTCAGGAGAGAGGATTCACTTATACAGTTCCTGACCTCTGTTAGATCAAAGTGTAAACACAGCTTGTCTTGTCACAGTGTCTGTCCATCTGTTCTGTGCCTTCAGAAAGTATTCACACCCTTTGCTTGATTTTTGTTCAACATTTAGTTGTGTTATAGCCTGAATAAAAAAATAAAAAATTGAGATGTTTTGTCACTGGCCAACACACAATACCCGATAATGTCTAAGTGGAATTATGTTTTTTTTTACAAATTAATAAAAAATGAAAAGTTGAAATGTCTTGAGTCAATAAGTACTCAACCCCTTTATGGCAAACCTAAATAATTTCAGGAGTAAAAAAGTGCTTAACAGGTCACATAATACGTTGCATGGACTCACTCTGGTGTGCAATAATAGTGTTTAACATGATTTTTTAAATAACGACCTCATCTCTGTACCCCACACATACACTTATCTGTAGGTCCCTCAGTGAATTTCAAACACAGATTCAACCACAAGGGAGGTTTTCCGATGCCTCACAAAGAAGAGCACCTATTGGTAGATGGGTAAAAAATAAATAAAAAGTAGACATTGAATATCCTTTTAAGCATTAATTACACTTTGGATGGTGTATCAATACACCCAGTCACTACAAAGATACAGGTGTCCTTCCTAACTCAGTGCCGGTGAGGAATGAAATCACTCAGGGATTTCACCATGAGGCCAATGGTGACTTTAAAACAGACTTTGGCTGTGGCGTGAGAGGACAACTGAGAATGGATCATCAACGTTGTATTTACACAATAACAACCTAATTGAAAGAAGGAAGCAGAATAAAAATATTCCAAAACATCCATCCTCTTTGCAACAAGGCACTAAAGTAATACTGTAAAAAATGTGGCAAAGCAATTAAGTTTTTGTCCTGAATCAAGTGTCTTATGTTTGGGACTAATCCAATACAACACATTACGAGTCAATCACATATTTCTTTAAGATAGCGGTGGCTGCATCATGTATGCTTAAGGTAATCGTTGGGGAGTTTTTCAGGATAAACAGAAACGGAATGAGAGCTAAGCCAAGGGAAATCCTAGAGCAAAATCGGTCAGTGCGCTTCGCAGACACGGGAGATGATTCAGGACAATAAGCTTTAAACAGAGGCCAAATTACAGCAGTACCATAAAGACCACTGATAGTTCCTGAGTGGCCAGTTACAGTTCTTTCACTTAAATATGCTTTAGAAAATCTTAGAACATGAAATGGTTTGTCTAGCAATGACCAACAACAATTTACAGGAGTGAAACAATTGTTGAAAAGAATAATGGGCAAAATTGTTGCACAATCCAGGTGTGGTCAAGCTTTAGAGAGCTTACCATAGAAAAAAGTATAAATGTATGCCCACTACTGTAATCACACTGGATATAGAGCGTTATCTAAATTACTAAAATATTAAAATCCTGCTCACCACCATCCAGGCTAAGCTGGCAAAAAAGGTCCTGCGGACTGACATGGTATGTCCCGGGTGATACTGGACGTAGTCGAGAGCCGATCCTCTAAATACCATGACTGTCTGGGCCGCGGCATATGCAGCAGAGCACTATATGCTGCAGTGCACGTGAGTGGCGGCAGTGCAGGCCAGCAAGCACGAAGCCGAAGAATCGTAACGATGAGAAGGGCCGAAGACGGTTACTCGCTTACATGCAAAAATGAATCAACAACATAATGAGCCGTCCTGCCGACTCTCTCTCTCCCTCTCTCCCCTCTCTCTCCCTCCCTCTCTCCTCTCCTCTCTCCCCTCCTCCCTTCTCCCTCATCTGCCCGTACTGAGCATACCCATGTATTTCACTCCAGATATCGTATACGTTATCTAGCATGGCCTTATTTCATTACTCACTACCTAGGACCATCAGTCTCACCTCAGTATTATACTGTACTGTACCCTGTACCTACGGATAACTATCTCTTAGTTGTCTAACACACAGCATACGAAGTATCATAGAAGAATCGCTCGCCTCTCATCATCCCTTCCTTTCAACATCAATTACCAGTGCTCTCTGCTCCCTGGTTCCAGTCTGATCTGCTCTCAGCCAGCCTGCCAGTCAGCCAGCCAGCCAGCCAGGCATTAAGCACGGCCAGCCAGCATAAGCTATCTGTCTCCTTCATCCCCTTCTCATTACAGATAACGAGAAATATGTCTATCTACATGAATGTAGCGCACAGCTGAGCTCTATTAAAAGGACATCCATCAATCGCAGCAAGGAGAAATCTGGACGGTATGATGATAGTGAAAGAGGTGTGGTTGTATGGCAGACAAGATAGACGGAGGAGGAAGAGGATGAYGAAGCTTGAGTGACAGGATGGTGGTAGAGAAGGAGACAAATGTTAAAGAGAGATTGTGGACACAGATGTAGAGGTTTTACCAAGAACACAGARAAAGGAAATGGTAGATTCACCGGCTGCAGGATATACACCACCGCCAGTTTCTTCAAAGCCAAAATATACAGCAAGCCCTAAAAACTATATTTGCAWCTTCTTTKAGACAGGAAGACGATGCCAAAATAAACGTCCCATTTGAGGAATTCAGACTTTTAGAGCTTCTTAACCTTGRCAAACAGAGGTGAGTGATTGGTCCTGACCATGYACAGGTGTAGGGACAACATTGTTATTGGTTGAAGTAGGAGACCTGCTGCTCAAAACAACATGCTCTGATGTTGCTCCAGTTTAGGAAACATTTGAAGTCTAAAATTAGTTGTTGTTTTTTTTCTAAAAAGGGAGAAATAACTTAAAAGACTGAAAACACACTAATTAAAACAGTGATAAGAATGACAGACAGGGGAGGCCAAGTTACCACACCAGCCAATCCCCACCCCTCTCTTCTCTCTCTCTCTCTCTCTTTCTCTTCTCTCTCTCTCTCTTCTCTCTCTCTCTCTCTCTCTCCTCTCCTCTCTCCTCTCTCTCCTCTCTCTCTCTCTCTCTCTCTCTCAGTCTCTCTCTCTCTCTCTCTCTCTCTCTCTCTCTCTGCTTCTCTTCTCTCTCTCTCGTTCCTCTCTGTCTCTCAGTTCAGTCTCAGTCTCAGCCTGTGAGAGGGCAGGCAGTTTAAAGGACATTAATCCACCAGATAATCCAGTCTTACCTTCTCTAATGACTATTTTACCTCAATCAAGGATAATCACTGTGCTCCCACTATTGTTCTGCTATTACTGGTTTACTTATGACTATTTGTAATGTGATCTTGTCTGTAGTGAATATAGGTCTACTGTACTGTTAAGCAATACCAACATCTTATGTAAGGAAGAGATGTTAATACATTTGAGTTGTTCCGCAATTTGTATTCCTCTAAGAACACATAAAGCGGAACCATTAATATCATCCTCCTACAGCTTCTTATCCGGTGCTTCTTATTATGTCACATTTATATCAGTAATTATCTGTAATATCAGCTTAACACCCTAGAATCCATCTTCATGGTATGAAATATGTTTAACTAAATGATTGCTAAGATTGCCGTATTAGTGTGCATCTCACTTTTAAACTGGCTTTGATGTGACGGCATTGAGGTCGGAAACAAGAGATAAAGAGATGTGAGATACAGTCTAGTAGATAGATAGATAGATAGATAGATAGATAGATAGATAGATAGATAGATAGATAGATAGAAGAAAGAAGAGATGTTAGATGAGGAGAGAATGAATAGAGGGAGAATGGTGAAGAGAGGGCAGAGTGACAGTGACACAAAGGTAGCTCTCGATGACTCACACTCTTCTGTCTTCTCCTCCGTCTCTCTCTCTCCTTCCATCTCTCCCTCTCCTCTCTCTCTCTCTCTCTCTCTCTCTCTCTTCTCTCTCTCTCTCTCTCTCTCTCTCTCTCTCTCTCTCTCTCTCGTCTCTCTCGCTCTCTCTCGCTCTCTCTCGCTCTCTCTCCTCTCTCTCTCTCTCTCTCTCTTTCCAGTTTGGATGAAAATAAAAGAGCCCAGCAGCCTCAGCCTGCAGAGAGGGAGTTACGCGCTCCATCTCAAAGACAGGGTGATCGCTAAAAAATACCCCTTTGTGTGGGCTGCATACAGCGGG
>NW_019942864.1:3741-19482 GCF_002910315.2 Salvelinus sp. IW2-2015 | reverse complement strand
CCCTCTCTCTCTCTCTCTCCTCTCTCTCTCTCTCTCTCCCTCTCTCTCTCTCTCTCGTCCCTCTCTTCCCAGTCTCTCTCTCTCTCTCTCCCAGTCTCTCTCTCTCTCTCTCTCTCTTCTCCTCAGTCTCTCTCTCTCTCTCTCTCTCTCTCTCTCTTCTCTCTCTCTCTCTCTCTCTCTCTCTCTCTCTCTCTCCCCTCTCTCTCTCTCAGTCTCTCTCTCTCTCTCTCTCTCTCTCTGCATCTCTCTCTCTCTCTCTCTCTCTCTCTCTCTCTTCTCTCTCTCTCTCTCTCAGTCTCTCTCTGTCTCTCAGTCTCAGTCTCAGTCTCAGCCTGTGAGAGGGCAGGCAGTTTAAAGGACATTAATCCACCAGATAATCCAGTCTTACCTTCTCTAATGACTATTTTACCTCAATCAAGGATAATCACTGTGCTCCCAGCTATTGTTTCTGCTATACTGGTTTACTTATGACTATTTGTAATGTGATCTGTGCTGTAAGTGAATATAGGTCTTACTGTACTGTTAAGCAATACCAACATCTTAATGTAAGGAAAGAGTGTTAATACACATTTGAGTTGTTCCGCAATTTGTATTCCTCTAAGACACACATAAAGCGGAACCATTAATATCATCCTCCTACAGCTTCTTATCCGGTGCTTCTTATTATGCATCATTATATCAGTAATTATCTGTAATATCAGCTTAACACCCTAAGAATCCATCTTCATGGTATGAAATATGTTTTAACTAAATGATTGCTAAGATTGCCGTATTAGTGTGCATCTCACTTTTAAACTGGCTTTGATGTGACGGCATTGAGGTGGAAAAACAAGAGATAAGAGATGTGAGATACATCTATAGAAGATAGATAGATAGATAGATAGATAGATAGATAGATAGATAGATAGATAGATAGATAGATAGATAGATAGATAGATAGATAGATAGATAGATAGATAGAGAAAGAGTAGTGGAGAAAGAGAGATGGTTAGATGAGGGAGGAATGAATAGAGGGAGAATGGTGAAGAAGAGGAGCAGAGTGACAGTGACACAAAGGTAGCTCTCGATGACTCACACTCTCTGTCTTCCTCCCTCCGTCTCTCTCTCTCCTTCCATCTCTCCCTCTCTCTCCTCTCTCTCTCTCTCTCTCTCTCTCTCTTCTCTCTCTCTCTCTCTCTCTCTCTCCTCTCTCTCTCTCTCTCTCGCTCTCTCTCGCTTCTCTCCGCTCTCTCTCGCTCTCTCCCTCTCTCCCTCTCTCCCTCTCTCTCTCTCTCTCTTTCCAGTTTGATGAAAATAAAAAGAGCCCAGCAGCCTCAGCCTGCAGAGAGGGGAGTTACGCGCTCCATCTCAAAGCAGGGTGATCGCTAAAAATACCCCTCCTTGTGTGGGCTGCATACAGCGGGGCGGGATGGCTGCTTTACACATTACTGATATTAACTGTGCGGAAGTACAAATATATCAGATGCAACATATGGTCAGGATCAGGATCGAGCCTCTGGGTTAATGCCTGTTTTGGACTCTGAATCCACTTTCCAGGAGAGCTGCTGCTGGTCACTCGGTTGTGTTCAACTATTTGTGCTGATGCCATTTAGTTCATTGAGTTGAATCCCCCTGATTCTTGATCCAATTATCCACCAGTCTCCACGTTGTGCCCACCCACACCCCTGGAAGTGCATGTCCCAGTGCATCACAGAGAGAGATGAACTCCGTTAGGCATTTTGAGCAAATCAAATATCGCCGCAGAATAAGCCTCTAGCCCTCTGTATGCCCAAAACATGTATTTCTCTATAGACGTATCTCTGTGCGCTGAGTGCAAGTCATTACAATTTTACAACTCCTAATTTGTTTAGATGCGGCTGGCACAAATGAATTAGAAACACCAATGAAAACGTTCCTCCATCTGTCTTCTCTCTGGACCAGTTTCCATGTCACTCTACCCTTCTGTTTAATTGAGGCTCCAATCACATGCTGCAAAACAAGGCACAATGGAGACCCCGCTCCTCTCCCCAAACACAGAGACACGCTGCCTCTCTTCTCTCCTCCCTCCTCACTCACTCTCTCTCTCTGTCTCAGTCTCTCCTGCCCCTCTCCCTCTCATCCCCCCCTGTCTCTCTCTGAAGAAGGCAGCCCTCATTAAACCAAGCACTTGTTCAGGCTCCCCCCGACATTCCAGTTCAGTAATGCTGGCTAAAATATGTGGATGTTTGAGACACGGTTTTAAACAGTTTCCCTTTTACACTAAACAGCCCCTGGTTCCACAGGGATAATTTACATAAAAAAAGGTTAGGAGCTTAGTGGAGCGAGCGGAGGACTGTGTGAAAGAGAGAGAGGGAGGAGAGATAGCAGGAGAGGGAGAGTGTATAATAACTGTGGTGGTGTGTCAGTCAGCTGTCATTGGTCAGGTTAAAGCAGCATGGGGCCGATGGAGCCGAGCCTCCTGGGACCCACTGACTGCTGGGACACTGATTCAGTAGACTGAGGGCCAGAGCTACACACACGTCACTAAGAGCTGGATTGTACATTTATTTTTTTAATTCTTCAAGCTCTGTCAAGTTTGTTGATCATTGCGAGACAGCAATTTTCAAGTCTTGCCATAGATTATCAAGCAGATTTAAGTCTGAACTGACATTTCAGGAACATTCACTGTCTTCTTGGTAAGCAACTCCAGTGTAGATCTGGCCTTGTGATTTAGGTTCTTGTACTGCTGAAAGATCAATTAGTCTCCCAGTGTCTGTTGGAAAGCAGACTGAAACAGGTTTTCTATGAATTTCGCCTGTGCTTAGCTGTATTCCATTTATTTTTATCAACAAAACTCCCTTGCCGGTGACAAGCATACCCATAACATGATGCAGCCACCACCATGCTTGAAAATATGAAGAGTGGTACTCAGTGAAGTGTTGTGTTGGAGTTGCCCCAAACTTAACGCTTTGTATTCAGGACAAAAAAAACCCATTATTTTTCCAATTTTTTGCAGTATTACTAAAAGTGCCTTGTTGCAAACAGGATGCATGTTTTGGAATATTTGTATTCTGTTACAGGCTTCTTTCTTTTCACTTTTAGTATTGTGGAGTAACTACAATGTTGTTGATCCATCCTCAGTTTTCTCCTATCACAACCATTAAACTCTGTAAATGTTTGGGGTACAGAGATGGGTGTAGTCATAAAACAAAAATTTTAACCACTATATTGAACACAGAATGAGGTCCATGCAGCTTAATATGCGACTTGTTAAGCACATTGTACTCCCTGTTAACTTATTTCAGTTGCCATAACAACGTGGTTTGAATACTTAATTGACTCGATGACATTCAGCTTCTCATTTTCTCTCAGTTGTCCCCGCCCCCAAAATTCCACCGAACATTATGGGGTATTTGTGTCTCGTCGTCAAGTGACACAAAATCAACAAATCTCATGTCTACAAAATCTGAAATTCAGGCTGTTAGTAACACAACACAATGTGCGAAAAGTCACAGGGTTGAATACTTTGAGGCGCTGTAACAGTTGAGACATCCGTTCACCATAAATACAAGAGGACCAGGTCAACCATAACCTGATCGACGCAGTGGTGCTATTATCTATCAATTAGGACAGACACTGTAGACAAGGAGTTTTGCTTCGGACAGAGGAGCATATTTCTGATTCCAGCGACGTATAGCAGGAACCACTTGTTAGGATTTAACCCTGTTTTGTTCCAGGGTAAGAGCCACTTTATCTTACGGCATGGAAAGTATAAGAAACCCCTCTATGTGATGTTCCGTGGAAACCCGGTACCTGATCACAGAGTGTGTTTCTACAATGTTCGTCTACTCCACGAGTGCGCGGACAAATGTTTCTCAGAGAGTTGGTGTAGCTAAGTATATACGTGGTTCAATCAACTGTTGTGACCAAAAACCAAGATAGATAGTGCTAATGGCAGCTGTAATATGTCTTATTTGATTGATGCTGATACTGCGGTGGGATATGGTGTCTTGCGGGAGAGCGGATGGCTGCTTTACACATTACTGATATTTACTGTGCCGGAAGTACAAATATATCAGATGCAACATATGGTCAGGATCAGGATCGAGCCTCTGGGTTAATGCCTGTTTTGGACTCTGAATCCACTTTCCAGGAGAGCTGCTGCTGGTCACTCGGTTGTGTTCAACTATTTGTGCTGATGCCATTTAGTTCATTGAGTTGAATCCCCCTGATTCTTGATCCAATTATCCACCAGTCTCCACGTTGTGCCCACCCACACCCCTGGAAGTGCATGTCTCAGTGCATCACAGAGAGAGATGAACTCCGTTAGGCATTGTGAGCAAATCAATATCGCCGCAGAATAAGCCTCTAGCCCTCTGTATGCCAAAACATGTATTTCTCTATAGACGTATCTCTGTGCGCTGAGTGCAAGTCATTACAATTTTACAACTCCTAATTTGTTTAGATGCGGCTGGCACAAATGAATTAGAAACACCAATTGAAAACGTTCCTCCATCTGTCTTCTCTCTGGACCAGTTTCCATGTCACTCTACCCATCTGTTTAATTGAGGCTCCAATCACATGCTGCAAAACAAGGCACAATGGAGACCCCGCTCCTCTCCCCAAACACAGAGACACGCTGCTCTCTTTCTCTCCTCCCTCCTCACTCACTCTCTCTCTGTCTCAGTCTCTCTCTGCCCCTCTCTTCCTCTCTCTCTCATCCCCCCTGTCTCTCTCTGAAGAAGGCAGCCCTCATTAAACCAAGCACTTGTTCAGGCTCCCCCTGACATTCCAGTTCAGTAATGCTGGCTAAAATATGTGGATGTTTGAGACACGGTTTTAAACAGTTTCCCTTTTACACTAAACAGCCCCTGGTTCCACAGGGATAATTTACATAAAAAAGGTTAGGAAGCTTAGTGGAGCGAGCGGAGGACTGTGTGAAAGAGAGAGAGGGAGGAGAGATAGCAGGAGAGGGAGAGTGTATAATAACTGTGGTGGGTGTGTCAGTCAGCTGTCATTGGTCAGGTTAAAGGCAGCATGGGGCCGATGGAGCCGAGCCTCCTGGGACCCACTGACTGGCTGGGACACTGATTCAGTAGACTGAGGGCCAGAGCTACACACACGTCACTAAGAGCTGGATTGTACATTTATTTTTTTAATTCTTCAAGCTCTGTCAAGTTTGTTGATCATTGCGAGACAGCAATTTTCAAGTCTTGCCATAGATTATCAAGCAGATTTAAGTCTGAACTGACATTCAGGAACATTCACTGTCTTCTTGGTAAGCAACTCCAGTGTAGATCTGGCCTTGTGATTTAGGTTKTTGTACTGCTGAAAGATCAATTAGTCTCCCAGTGTCTGTTGGAAAGCAGACTGAAACAGGTTTTCCTATAGAATTTCGCCTGTGCTTAGCTGTATTCCATTTATTTTTATCCAACAAAACTCCCTTGCCGGTGACAAGCATACCCATAACATGATGCAGCCACCACCATGCTTGAAAATATGAAGAGTGGTACTCAGTGAAGTGTTGTGTTGGAGTTGCCCCAAACTTAACGCTTTGTATTCAGGACAAAAAAAKSCATTTATTTTCCAATTTTTTGCAGTATTACTAAAGTGCCTTGTTGCAAACAGGATGCATGTTTTGGAATATTTGTATTCTGTACAMGCTTCTTTCTTTTCACTTTTAGTATTGTGGAGTAACTACAATGTTGTTGATCCATCCTCAGTTTTCTCCTATCACAACCATTAAACTCTGTAAATGTTTGGGGTACAGAGATGGMGTAGTCATAAAAKAAAWYTMTTAACCACTATTATTGAACACAGAATGAGTCCATGCAGCTTAATATGTGACTTGTTAAGCACATTTGTACTCCTGAACTTATTTCAGGTTGCCATAACAACGTGGTTGAATACTTATTGACTCGAGACATTTCAGCTTCTCATTTTCTCNAACCACTATTATTGAACACAGAATGAGTCCATGCAGCTTAATATGTGACTTGTTAAGCACATTTGTACTCCTGAACTTATTTCAGGTTGCCATAACAACGTGGTTGAATACTTATTGACTCGAGACATTTCAGCTTCTCATTTTCTCRTCAGTTGTCCCCGCCCCAAAYATTCCACCGACATTATGGGGTATTGTGTGTAGTGACACAAAATCAAACAAATTCAGTGTCACAAAATCTAAATTCAGGCTGTAACACAACACAATGTGGGAAAAGTCAAGCGGTGTGAATACTTTGAAGGCGCTGTAACAGTTGAGACATCGTTCACCATTACAAGAGGAACAGTCAACATAACTGATGTTAACTTGTTTGAACCCATCATTCCTTCACACTGTAGTGAGCCTGATGGTCATTTCATCAGACTGTGCCAAAGTTTTGTTKAGAGGAAGCATATTTCACAGCGACGTGCAGACAATGAGTTGAGGTAGAGTTAAGGATGGAAGATAAACAGAAAAAGGACTGTCGATTTATTCTCTACCTCGACAAAGTTTCTCAGAGAGTTGGAGTAACTGGTGTGGTGATGGTAATGCGGTGGGATTGGTGTCTTGGGGGAGAATACAGATGTTCTGGACAAACCACACGGCAACAGAGACACAACTACACAGGAGGAGGAACAGCATGGGGCTGGGAACGGCTTGTGTAATACAGTGTTATGGGATCTGTTAAATTTACAACCACTGGATTTGTACAATGCATTATAGATTCTGAGTGCTGCCAGGTGCTAATCTAGCAGACCTGGATTTAAGTACTATTGTAATTATATGAAATGCTTTAGCTGGGTTGGATTGAGCTTGCCTGGTGCCATGGAACTAATAGAATAGTCGCAAAGGCTGCATACCCCGCCCATCTGGCACTTCAGGCAGGCTAAAGCAAACGCTTAAAGTATTTGAAAGATTTAGAATAGTATTTGAACCCATCATTCCTTCACACTGWAGTGAGCCTGTGGCTTCACACTACATTTGATGGAGGAGACTGAATATCAACTAGAAGCACATCCTCTGGATTTGAAATGAAAGACACCACTATCCACGGGGTCAGTCGGCCGAGTGATTTGTCTGAGGAATCAATTGTAGCTACACAGTATGTCTCCTTAAAGCTTAAAGGTGTGTGCCTGCCTCGTGCCTGCTAAAACTTATATGCGATCAGTACAGTAGCTCTCTGAGTAGGCCTCCAGGAGGGTGTCGCTGAATCCTGTGGGGCAGGATTATGGCTCTGTAACCTCTGGCTGTTATCAGACGACCGCATGCAGCACAGTGGACGGGGAACTCTCTCCCTCTGTTCCGATCTCTCTCTGTCTCAGATGGAGCCGGTGGCCAGTCAGGACATGGCCTGGGAATGACCAGCTGACCAAGCCTGTCACTCTGTAGAGAGAATCCCTCTCTCTTCCTCTTTAACTACTCTCTTTATCTCTCCTTTATCTCTCTCTTCTCTCTCTTGTCTCTCTCTCTCTCTCTCTCTATCTCTTGTCGCTCGCCTGTTCCTCTAATCCCCGACCAGCTGCTGCATTGCGGGTGTCCCTGCTGTGTGAGGCTGGGCGGCAGATGCCCTCTGATCCAAGGGTGGCGGCAGCGCCAGGCCTAGCCAGGCCAAAATCTCTCTTCTCATAGGGCTCAGAGCTCAGGCAGTTTTTTGGCAGGCAGCAGTGTAAATGTTGGCCTTTAAAAACACAGCATGGCAGGCAGGTCTGTGTCATGGCACCGGTGCACTGGGGAAACGAGGGCATGCTGGGGCAGGTAGAATGGTGCGAGTAGAGGGTTGGTGTTGATGTTGGCTTGGCCATCTCATTTGAAATGTGCTTTGAGTTGAGTCGGTGATGGGCGTTCTAGCCTGATATAGACACATGCCCCTGCTCTGCTGCAACAGAGAGTGATAGCTGCTCTGTAATAAAAGCCCTATTATCCTGCCTGATCAGTTGCTGATTCAACATTCAGTTCGGGATTCAACCGTAGCAATAAATACAGTTGTGTTTGTACGATGGGGCCTTAAAAGTAGCCCCTCCCTTCCTTTCCCCCTCACTCCCTCCCTCCACTCTCCCCCCACGCATGTAGCCATCAGGCAGGTGCTAAATGCCTGGGTGAGGCAATGCACAGAGAGAGATTGACATAGCACGTGGAAATTAGCATCTGTGCTTGGCTTGGCAGAAAAGGAAGCGGAGGCAGGAAATCACTCTCATCCCCCGTTCAGMCTGAGGGTAGGCCTGGGCAGCGGAGGAGGAGGCATGAGGGATGGAGGGATGGAGTGGTTGGGGAAGGTTAATCATTAACTTGTGGAGAGAGAGGATAAGAATGAGAGGGATAGAGGGATCGATTTTGGAAAGTGACTTTAATAAATGAAGGCTCCAGRTCCCCTCCATCCCTTCCTCCCTCCCCACCCAACAAGGGAATGTGAGCTGTATGCTGGCTGCCTGGGCCGGACCAACTGCAGCTCAAGCCTCTCAAAGAGAGAGAGAGAGAGAGAGAGAGAGAGAGAGAGGAGAGAGAGGACTGTGCTGTAGGAAACCGCTGATGTGGCAGCAGCTCTCCATCACACACACACACTCATAAGCTCCTAGTGTGTTGTTAATATATAATCAATGGGAGGGGGGTTCATTGGAAGGAGTGAGAGTGTAAATCTTTCTTGTCCCTTAAAGACTCTTAGGTTTAATTAAACTAATCAGCACATTGACTCAGGCTTCAAAGCCTTTCAAAGCCGCGTTATTAATGGAATATAATCAAATTCTCCCCCTTTGTTATAGAAATGTGTTGCATAGAGAGGAGGGTTAGGAGTATGGCTGCAGAGCAGGGAAAATGGTTTAGATACTCATAGTGTTACGGAGCAGCATACACTGCAATATTCATTGCAAGAAAAGCCTAGATAGAACATCATCTTGATTTATCAATTCAATAAGACAAGCTGCTTACAGCACCTGCCAGTACAAAGGTCCCTACTCTGCCATTATACCATTGAGCTGAGCATTTTATAGTATTTGCTCAAGCGATGAAGATGGTTTATAGGTTTCCCATGGCAATGAAAACATATCCAATAGTCATGCAATTTGAACTGGCAGTAACTGCCGTCTTGTTGCTGTGTCCATTACTGTGCTTGTGTCTAGTGTGAGATGTGTTGACGCTACGCTACGTCACCTCCCAACTGGAAGAAGTAGAAAAACATGGGTGAGCTACATGATAAACTGACATTTTAATTAGCCAGCTCCTCTCTCGCTCTCTCTCCTCATTGTACTGTGAGGGTTGTTATCTTACAAAGGAAGGAGTCACCCAGCTGGCACACGTCCCTTTTCCTGTGAGACCTCTGATCATCATGTCATTGTCCACAGTCATCCTCTCCAGGGGTTCTGTTATCACARAATGAAAGAGCGAGTAGCTGTCCACAGTCATCCCATCCTGGAATCACGTTCAAGTTTTATTGTCACATGCACAAGTACAGTGAAATGCTTAACTTGCATGCTCTACCCAACAGTGCAGTAATCCAATATCAAAATAGAGTAACTAATAAAACATTTAAAAAAAATACATGTAGATTACCAGTCAAAAGTTTGGACACACCTACTCATTCAAGGGGTTTTCTTTATTTTGACTAGTTTCTACATTGTAGAATAATAGTGAAGACATCAAAACTAAGAAATAACACACATGGAATCATGTAGCAACCCAAAAAGTTTTAATTAAACAAATCAAAATATATTTGAGATTTGAGATTCTTCAAAGTAGCCACCCTTTGCCTTGATGACAGCTTTGCACACTCTTGGCATTATTTCAGCCAGCTTCACTTCTAGCAGACATTTTACACTGATTGTAATGTATGTTTTCTTCCATTCTGTGAATCTTCATGTCAGACAGAAAGTAGGATTCTATTTGTATTTGGAATGAACCTGGAATGCATTTCAATTAACAGGTATGCCTTGTTAAAAGTTCATTTGTGGAATTTCTTTCCTTCTTAATGCGTTTGAGCCAATCAAGTGTTGTGACAAGGTAGGGGTGGTATACAGAAAGATTGCCCTATTTGGTAATACCAAATCCATGTTAACAGCTCAAAGAAGCAAAGAGAAATGACAGTCCATCATTACTGTAAGACATTAAGGTCAGTCAATCGTACAATTGTGCAGTCGCAACATGTCAAGCGCTATGATGAAACTGGCTCTCATGAGGACCGCCACAGGAAAGGAAGACCCAGAGTTACCTCTGCTGCAGAGGATAAGTTCATTAGAGTTACCAGCCTCAGAAATTGCATCCAAATATATGCTTCACAGAGTTAAGTAACAGACACATCTGTTCAGAGAGACTGCGTGAAATCAGGCATCATGGTCGAATTGCTGCAAAGAAACCACTACTAAAGGAGACCAATAATAAGAAGAGACTTGCTGGTTCAAGAAACCCAAGCAATGGACATTAGACCGGTGGAAATCTCTCTGATGAGTCCATATTTGAGATTTTTGGTTCCAACTGCCGTGTCTTTGTGAGATGAGTAGATGAATGGATGCTCCACATGTGTGGTTCCACAGTGAAGCATGGAGGAGGAGGAGTGATGGTGTGGGGGTGCTTTGCTGGTGAAACTGTTGGTGAATTATTTAGAATTCAAGGCACAGTTAACACTTGGCTACCACAGCATTCTGCAGCGGTACGCCATCCCGTCTGGTTTGGGCTTAGTTGGACTATCATTTGTTTTTCAACAGGACAATGACCAACAACACACTCTCAGGCTGTGTAAGAGCTATTTGACCAAGAAGGAGAGTGATGCAGTGCTATATCAGATGACCTGCTCCACAATCACCTGACCTCAACACAGTTGAGATGGTTTGGGATGAGTTTGACCGCAGAGTGAAGGAAAAAGCAGCCAACAAGTGCTCAGCATATGTGAGAACTCCTTCAAGACTGTTGGAAAAGCCATTCCTCAATGAAGCTGGTGAGAGAATGCCAAGAGTGTGCAAAGCTGTCATCAAGGAAAGGGTGGCTACTTTAAGAATCTCAAATTAAAACATATTTTGATTTGTTTAACACTTTTTTGCTACTCATGATTCCATATGTGTTATTTCATAGCTTTGATGTCTTCCCTATTATTTTACAATGTAAAAATAAATATAAGAAAAATCCTTGAATGAGTAGGTGTGTCCAACATTTTGACGGGTACTGTATATGATATAAGACAACACGATAAATAACAAATAAGATAGGAAGCTATGTACAGGGACAGTGCCAATACCAAATTGACAATGTGCAGGGATACTGGAGTGTTTGCGGTAGAAATCACACTGGTGTTGTGTGTGTGTGTGTGTGTGTGTGTGTGTGTGTGTGTGGTGTGTGGTGTGGTGTGTGTGTGTGTGTTGTGTGTGTGTGTGTGTGTGTGTGTGTGTGTGTGTGTTGTGTGTGTGGTTTGTGTGTGTGTGTGTGTGTGTGTGCTCGCGCGCGTGCGGCATGTGTATTGTTGTTTGTGTTTGTGTTCCACAATTACACTGAAAGTTTGTGTCCAGCTTTATTACTTAATAACTGATCAATTGATTATTGATTTTTTTACAAGCATCGACCCCCGCAGCTTTTAATTGCATTCGTCAAATGAGTAGGAATCCTCAGCAGTCAGAGATGTCAGATCAAGCAATGTTTCCATAGCCCGCTTTCATAAAGGACTGTTCATGAGTGACTTGAGAGGGCTATGCTCAGCGGGTCCCTTGTGCCCCACAAACAAATGGGAGCTGAGCTCCTCTCTACCATCCTGCTGGTGCCTTTCTTTTCCCTTCATTATTCTGGGTGAGTCACTGGAAGAGAGACAATGACAGAGAGAGAGAGGCAGAAAGGGAAAGGAAGGCTCTTGAGAGACAGCAGACAGTGACAGTGTGGGAGGAGAGAGAGAGAGAGAAGGAGGGGAATGGGGTTGACAAGTCATTCTCATCTCTATAGTGTTCTACTCTGTGGATAGTCTTTTTGTGCTCTATCTGCCTTGTCTAGTCAGCCTATGGTATGTAGAATTCATGCACCGGGATTTGTACCTCTGCTGCTGCAAAAACAAAGAAACGGATGACACAAGATTCACATTAGCATGAAAAACAAACAGATACACACAAACTACTGTTGTACACATGCACATACACAAGCTTTCATGCATACATGCAGATAAACTCTTCTCTGTCTCTCTTCTTTTTTTCAGAAACAACACACAACACACACACACCACACACACACACACCACACACACACACACACACCCACACACACACACACACACACAACACACACACACACTACACACACACACACTCTGAAGTGTATGCAGATACAGTACATTTTAAACTTCACACAAATGATTTTCTCGGAGTAGAGGTCTGTTTGTGTAGTAGCTCTGTACTTGGTCAGTGGCCTTATGTTTCCGGTTACTGCAAAGGTCAAGAAGCTTGGCTGTTGGCTTGGCTGTTGATGTTAAAAAATAATGTTTTGGAAACAAATCATGCATGCTCTTGTAAACAGTTCACAGGCCATGAGTCACTCCTCCTTCTCTTCTCCTCTGCCCTTCCTCCTTTTTCTCCTTGACTCCTTTCTCCATCCTCATCCACTTGTTCTTCTCTTCTCTCTCTCTCTCTCTCTCTTCTTCTCCTCCTCTCTCTCCTCTCTCCTCTCTCTCTCCTCTCTCTCTCTCCTTTCTCTCTCTCTCTCCTCTCTCTACTGCCATGGGTGGTCTGTTGCTGCTAGAGAAACGTGAGCAGTGAGATAGGAGAGAGAAAGAGAGCACACGCTTGAAGCAGGGGGAGGTGAAGAAAGTAATGGGAAAAAGGCTGAGAAGAGAAAAGAAGAAAGATGAGGAGCAAGGAAAGGTGGTGTGTCCTCCAGGTGGTGTGAGTGTGGGTGAGACACGGGGCAGACGCCGGGCAGAGTGGCAGCCACAGTGTCCGAGGGGCCTGTTCGGAGGACAAGGACAGCGAGGCAGGAAGGAGGAACACCAGGAAAGTAGATGGACTCAGACGAGCGATAAGAGGTGAGAGCTGAGCTAGTGAAATCAGAAGCCCTCCTGAGGATGGCCCTGTTCAGAAGCTGATAGCTGAGAGAGAGCTGTGGTTACAGCTGCACCGCCGCCCTTAGTGACAGAATAAACAAAAACAAACCTACACAGGAAGAACAAGCTGCTGAGAAACAGGGAACAAAGTGGTTGGAGTGTGAACCGAGAAGTGAGCCAACACAGCAGTACTCCAGGGCTTCAGGATAAAGCTTGAAGACTTCAACTGAACGTGGACTTGAGGATGGGCCAGGAATAACTATAAAGATATGGTCTGTTATCAAGGCTTTCTGACTGCAGGATTTTGTGCTGGTGTGTGCAGGAGAACTCTCTTTGTCTGGGCCGTGAGCTGGGCTACTGAACGGTGGAACAAGGCAGGGGGCAGGGGGAGCGAGGGAGGGAGAGTACTGACAGACCGATTGGGAGGTGAATGTGTTGGCAGTAGCAGACAAAGTTTTGATAGCCAGAGTTTTTTTGGTCCGGCGGAGGCAGGGAGGGAGGAGGAGGGAGCGAGGGAGGAGAGGAGAGAGAAGAGGAAGAGAGAGAGAGAGAGAAGAGAGGAGAGAGAGAGAGAGAGAAGAAGAGAGAAGAGAGAGAGAGAGAGAGAGAGAGAGAGAGAAGAGGGAGAGAGGATGGTGGTTTCTTCGCAGTCTCTCCGTCGTGGCCAGAGCTTCAGAGATGAGTCAGAGGAAGCTGACACGAAAGAATCTGTGGGACCCCGAGGAGTTGACCCACGCCCGCCTGACCCCCACCTCTCCCTACGTCCCCTCCGCTACACTCACCTGTTCCCCTGATCAGACCACACTCGGGACACGGGAACTCCGTGTTTTTCCGCCGTAATGAAGCTCAACCGCAGTATAAGAGCGCAGACGGTCGTCTCACTCCCAACCTTCCTCTCATTATTCATGGTGTCCAAGTAGGCCAGGACAGTTAATAGGCCTGTGGTGTGTGTGTGTGTGTGGTGTTTGTGTGTGTTGGGTGTGTGTGTTTGGTGGTCTGTGTGTGTGGCTCAAATATCTCCCTCCATGAGTGCTTTTCAACACAATTGTTTGACGTGAGAGCAAGAAACATCATGGTTCCATAAAGAGAGCAACCCCCTCTAACCTAAAAGAAGTATGTTTCCTGTGTACACTTTGGCTAAACTCTCACTAAGTTCCGTTTGACTGGATCTCTTTTGAGATTATTCCTATCTTTGTGTTTGGGTCATTGGGTTGTCTGTAAGCTTAGATTGCGATGGTGCTCTTGTGTGTATATGCAGATCAGCGCTGTCCTGGGCTGAACTCTTGTTATACATGTCTGGTCTCTCCTCAACCACTTCATTTTTTTAAAAACTGTTTTGGGTGGGTGGATCACTTTAATATTGCAGTAACATTTAGCTCCAGTAAAGTGAATTGTCTGCATCATTTCCAATCCCCATAGTTATATTGTTTTAAAAATATCCATATATGCAATTAATCTCTGGATAACAATAAGTACGCTTGGTGAGATTGTTTTAAGTTAAAAATGGTCAAAAAATACAAAAATAGCTACTTAGCAAAGAGCCTTTCTCAACGCAAGATTTAGTCTTTCCTCGCCTTGTCTCGTCGTCCATGTGTTCTTTGTCTGTCTCTGCCTCTGCCTCTCCTGTCTCCTGTCTGTCTGTCTCCTTCTCCTCTGTCTGTCTGTCTCTCTCTCTGTCTCTCTGTCTGTCTGTCTCTCTGTCTGTCTGGGGTCTGAGTGGGGAGAGGAATACTAGGTGTTATTGGCAGAGAGGTTTGGAACTCTCTTTCTTATTGGTCTGTTACCTAATTTACCGTCTGGTGATGTCACCAGGCAGGCCACAACTTCTTCCCACCTATGGTTGCAAAATTCCGGGAACATTCAATACGTTCACTGGTTTTTCCAAAATCGAGGTTGGAGGTTTCACGGAATCAGGAGACAATAAGCAGGAAATCCAGACTCCTCAAAGGCAATTTCAGGCTGTCTTTTTAATAAACAACTCTTACACTAAAAGGGCATTATCATATTTTTTACAAATTCACAGATTTATTCGAACCTCTTAGTGTGTAAATATATATAAAACACAGGAAAATGCCTTTAATGAAGCATTGATCCAGACAACTTTCCTGTCTCTCTCACTTTGTCTTTCAGTTTTGACTCAGAGAATGGTCCTTCGCCCGGCCGCAGCCCCATGGATTCGCAGGCGAGTCCTGTGCTGGGGCTGCACCCCTCCTTCACCACAGAGGGGTGCAGGAGTCGCGGGGAGCGCAGGGAGTCCTTCCTGTACCGATCAGACTCCGACTATGACATGTCCCCCAAGAACATGTCACGCAACTCCTCCATCAACAGTGAGGGGTGAGTATCAACCCTGGGCGGGGGTTTGAACTTATAAGACTATTCCATTGGTTCCATTGCACCAGGCAAACTCAATCAAGCCCAGCTAAAGTATTGTGCTAATTGAACCCTGGTATGGTGAGTATGTACCCCCTTACAATCTCCACTTCCTGTGTTCATCACATGSCATCAAAACRACCTTGGCTAATCCACATMGCTAAAACCACTCTGAGTGAAAGTAGCCTCACTGACACTCCAGATTGCTGCAACACTATACATTACTCACTATACAATCACAATCAGCCGACTTGGCATTTATGATTATGGCAGTATTATGCTAATGTATATACTCAAATCTTTTTCGCTTCACAGCGGTGTAATTTGTCTTGGTCTGCTTCCCTTTCAGAAAGATGTTTTTTGGTCAGAACCAAAAACATTTGGTTTAGATTCAGATAGGGCTATGGATACCATTGGTTCACATATATATCCC